>NC_084818.1:1451612-1751612 GCF_963583255.1 Pyrus communis
AAGAGAGATGCAGAGCAGAGACAGTCAATTGCTGAATGGGAAAGGAGTCAAAATTTGAATGGAAATCCTTCATTGAAAAAGAGAAGGATGGATGATCCTCATTTGAACGGCTATGATAAAAACAAGGCGAATCAAATGTCCATGGGAAATGGTGGAGCCGACTTGGGAGCTATATCTGAGTTGAGTAAAGGTAATGCTGGAACGAAAAGAATTTATGGTTTCTCTAGTACATACGATAGGCCTAAGGTCCTCAGAGAGGTTCCATATCCGGTAATAAAAAAAGCTCTGGTTGAGATGGCTCTAACTTCAATTCGCAATTTTCTTGAGCGGAGCTCAGCAACTGAAGCAAAGCAGGCAAACAAAGAGCAAGAAACTGTGAAAGTAAATAAGAAACAGAAGAGTGTGGGAAATGTTGACGCAAGTACAAACAGTGGTCCAAATGTAGAGGATAAGTCACCAATGCCGATCAATGTTCCAGATCCCGATTTTCATAATTTTGACATGGATCGAACTGAAAGATCCTTTAGAGAGGACCAAGTTTGGGCTGCATATGACGATGATGGTATGCCTCGTTATTATGCTCGAATTCAGAAAGTGATCTCCTTGAGGCCGTTTAAGATGCGGATCAGTTGGCTTAACTCGAGAAGCAACAATGAATTGGGTCCGCTGAACTGGGTAGGTTCTGGTTTTGCTAAAACCTGTGGGGATTTCTGGCCTGGCAAATATGAAAGTACTGGTACTTTAAATTCTTTCTCAAGCAAGGTTAATTGGACAAAAGGCAAGCGAGGGGTGATTCGTGTATTTCCTACAAAGGGGGAAATCTGGGCTCTATATAGGAACTGGTCCCCTGATTGGAATCAGCATACACCAGATGCAGTAATCAACAAATATGACATGGTGGAACTACTCGATGACTATACTGAGGAACACGGTGTGTCTGTCACTCCTCTATCTAAGGTTGCTGGTTTTAAAACAGTGTTCCGTAAGCACACAGACCCCAAGGAAGTGAAGAGGATTCCTAAAGAGGAGATGTTCCGTTTCTCGCATCAGGTCCCTAGTCACTTGCTTACTGGCGAAGAAGCTTATAATGCCCCAATAGGTTGTTGGGAATTGGATCCAGCAGCTCTCCCTTCGGAACTTTATCAAGTTATAACAGAAGCTCATGATGCACCAATGAAACAGAATGATGTTAAAACAGATGAAGAAATTCCAAAACCTCTACCAATGATGACCGACGACAGTGGTACATGCCAAGTTGGCCAAGGAAACTGAAGCTGTAAGCGCAGCACCCGTAGATTATGGACATTGCTAGAAGATAATACCAGTCGTCTGGATAGGTTTGGCCATTTTTGTTTATGCTAACCCTTTTTGTTTTTGCTATGACCCGTTGCAAATGTACATGCTGCTGCAGTATTTTGCAGCAATTGGTTAGCTGGCGGTGGTGATACCATCTTTTTTTTTTTTTTGCATTTTGTGGGAAATGAAAGGTCAGATGGTCATTGGTTTTAGGAAAGTTGAAAACTTTTGTATACTCATGCCTGATCTCTCTGAAGATCAGTTTTATAATTGTAGTTTGGAAAATGAAGGTTATTTTGCATCTTTCAGTGGACTAGTTACTGCATTAATATCTGCTTTTTCATCTGTGAACAATGATTTGGCACACAGATACATCTTCTGTGTAGCGCTGGGCATTCTTGCCCAAAAACCGAGAAATCGGCTGGACCGACATGGCTTTCCGGTTGCCTCTGCCGGTTTTGTTGGTTTGGCGATCGGTTCCTCTCACACGGTTGGGTTATCGAACTGTGCCCATCCCTTATCTGTAGTGGCTGAGCAGGTTTGGAATGGGCATCCTGGAAATCTTTTAGACTCAGATACGGGCCCACGCGCACAGTGCACAGTGCACATTTTTTCTGTTAAAAGCCCAATGCGTTTTTGTCATTGCACGTTTATGCGTACTTTTCGGCTTTAGAGTAAATAAAAGGAATTTTGACGAAAAACTTTCGGTACTGTTCATTTTAACGAAAAATTATATTTTTACATTAAAAAGTCAATCATAGTACTATTCATTTTACCCTCTATTTTGTCCTTAACGTTAAAACTCAAAGTTTTAAAGCTATTTTCATTAGTTTTCCTTTAAATAAACCAAAAGAAAAATCAATTGATGAACAGTAAACAAAGGCGTGTAGAAGCAGAAAGAGATTGCAGAGATTGCGGAAATCATATTCCTTCCGGAATCCTGATAAAGTGGGATGTTTTTGTTTTGGCATCAGGAGATAAAGTAAACTGCTAAGTAGCAAAGGACACGTACAATAATAGAAGTTCAATGCTCTACTTGTCAAAGAAAAGGAAAGGAAAAATTAATCATCACATATATTTTGACACTATGTACGTTTTGACTGAACGCAAACATCTCCTGCTGTCGAATGTGTGCGACTGTGTCTACACATATGGTCTAAAATATTATTGGATTCATCGGGAATTATCAATATTTTTCACCAACGATTACGTATTTGTAAAGATTCAATATGTACCTTTACTGTCACAACAAAGTTACAGCTTATATCGGCATAAGGAGTTAATCACAATTAGCTGTATTCTCGTCATCCATAGCATCATTCTCGTCATCTATATCAGTCGAATCCAAGATTTCATTCAATTAAAGGAGAAAAATACCACTAATCAAACGCTGGTTAGTCGGATTTAAAAAAGAGTTTAATTAGAGATTTTGTCCGTGTGTAAGAACTCGGGAAGGAGACTTTGAATACTGGCGTGTCTTCGTGTAAGAGTTACATTACATACAGTCATCCATGCAACAATGCAAAGAAGTTTTACATTGCCTTGCATGAGACGGAGAATCTTCTATTTATATTATATAATTGATATATATATATATATATATATATATATATATATATATATATATTATAAATAAGGAGGACGACCAATATATGAATAATATATGAACATCTGTGTCAATTTTCATCGTCAAGTCATGTGGGTCGAAGACCATGCAAATGCTCGCAGCTCCAGAAAATTCCAAATTCTAAGGAAGGTTCGCACGAAAACTCCACCGTGCATGTCGAACCGTAATCATATACAATCTAAATTTATATGGTTCACATTCAAGGAACTTGCTTATTCTTGTCAAGAAACAATTGAACAACTAAAAGCTAGAGGCATTGAGCAAATTACTCATGCCTGTTCTCTCTGACGATCAGTTTTATAACTGTAAGGTTGTTTGGCATCATGGGTTTTAACTTTATTTACATCTTTCAGTTGACTAGTTACTGCAGTAATATTTGCCTTTTCATCTGTGAACCTTGATTTGGCACACAGATACATCTTCTCTGTAGCGCTGGGTATTCTTACCCAAAAACCACGAAATCGGCTGAACCGACATGGCTTTCCGGTTGCCTCTGCCGGTTTTGTTCGTTTGGCAACCAGTTCTTCTCACACGGTTGGGTTATCGAATCGTGCCCATCCCTTATCTGTTGTGACTTGGCAGGTTTGGAATGTGCGTCCTGGAAATCTTTGACTCAAATGCAAGCCCACGCGCACACTGCACATTTTTTTCTGTTAAAAACCCAATGAGCTTTATCTCATTGCACATTTATGCATATTTTTCGTCTTATATCAAATAAATCAAAATCAAAATTAATTGACAAAAATAAACAAAGGCGTGTAGAAGCTGCAGAAAGATTGCGGAAATCATCTTCCTGAATCCTGACAAAGTGGGATATATTTGTTCTGGTATCAGGAGTCATCAAGTAAAGTGCTAAGCAGCAAAGGACACGTACCAAAATAGTTCAATGCTCTACTTGTCAATGAAAAAGAAAGGAAAAAAAATAATCACATATAATTGACACCATGTACATTTTGACTGAACACGAACATTTGCATCTGCTCTCGAATGTGTGTGACTGTGTGTCTACGAACATGGTCTAAAATATTATTGGATTCATCGGAGATTATCAATATTTTCACCCATGATTACGTATTTGTAAAGATTTCACAATGTATTATGACACGACAACATTAGAAATTATATCCACGTAAGGCAGTAATCACAATTAGGTATAGAATTCATCTCTTGTATCATTCTCGTCATTCATGTTAGTCGATTTTGAGACTTCAAACAACAACAACAAAATCTTATCTCACTAAGTTGGATCGGCTGGATGAATTCTAAAACTGTGCTCGATTTTGCGCCAAGTATTTCATTTGTATGGATTACATAAATAATATGCATACACAAGCATGCATACGATGACAAAACAAGAGGGAAATAGGATTACACAGACCATGCCTCTGTGCAGCAAACAAGTACAACATGCATTCATGCAATATAAGTTTTTACGTGAAACTTACTTAAAAAGCCATTACAGAACTAGGTCATCTTCTACTTTCAGTACTTCAAAATATATCTCTGCTGTGAATAGGGTTTAGCGTATTTTGATAGAGTGGGGGTTATGGAAGCAAGGACATAACCATAGTATTTATACCATTAGGATTTTCATCACAGCCGGCCTAGTATTGGTTGTGAAAACCAAACCCTATCACTTGAGTGTTTAAGTCCCACCATGATTCTATATCTTCATAGTGAAATCTATCCGATTTCTTTAAGGTCAATTGCAAAGGATAAGACTCCATAATCCTTATTTCATTAGGACTATCAAATCACTTAAGTTGTTAACAACCCAATAGACAAGTGGCCTACAACATAAGTAATCCAATACATCATTCATTGTCATTCACAACCTTACATCATTAGTTCTTAGTACTCCATGTTTTTTCTTATAGTCTCTTTCCAAGTCTTCCTAAGTTCATCTACCCTTTTTGTCCTAAGCCTCAATCTCATAATCACATCTTCTAACTTGAGCATCTATAGGTCTTTAGTTGACATGTCCAAACCACCTTAACCGATTTTCTCTTATCTTATCTTATCTTAAATCGCAGTCACTTCTATTTTACCTCAGATATCATCGTTATTAATCATATCCTTTTTTGTGCACCCACACATCCAAGCCCCAACTAAAAAGAGACAAATACCACTAAATTAAAGGCTAATTAGTCGGATATTTAGAAAATAGTTAATTAGTGATTTTGTCTTTGTCTGTCTTCGTGTGTAAGGATTCAGGAAGGAGACTTTGACTCTCAATACTGCGTGTATTCGCGTAAGAGTTGCATTACATACAGTCATCCATGCAACGATGCAAATAAGCTTTGCATTGCCTTGCATGAGACGGAGAATCTTATATGTGTGAGACGGAGAATCTTATATGTGTGAGACGGAGAATCTTATATGTGTGTACACACACACACACACATACATATACATACAAGGAGGACGACCAATATATGAATAATTTATGAACATCTGGGTTGATTTTCATCGTCAAGTCATGTGGGTCGAAGGCCATGCAAATGCCGCCAATCCTGAAAATTCTAAAGTCCAAGGAAGGTTCACACGAAAATTCCACCATGCATGTCGAACCGGAATCATCATATACAATTTATAATTTGTATGGTCCACATACAAGGGACTTGCTACTAGCTTATTCTTTTTCAGAAACAATTGAACGAATAAAAACTAGAAGAATTGAGCAAATTACTTACATATTCTTACGTGGATTCCTGTAGTTTAGTATAAAATTATACCTTTTTTGTCAGAAATAAAAATTAAATTATACATCAATATGCCATTTAGTAATACGTAATACAATCTAATGGTATTCATGTTCACTTATAGGTGAAAGCCTGAAAGGTCTTAAATTCATAAATCGTAAATGATGAGTTCGATAACAATTTATTTTTTTCACATTAATATATTAAGGTTATTCTAGGAGACATACGTTAGGTCTAGTACCCCATGGGCAACCACCATAGGGTGACTCAGTGGTTTGGGACGAATTACATGTCCGTATTCCATATGGCATGTCCTAAGTTCGATTCCTTACGCTGGTGAATCACATGAGGGTGGCCATACAGGGCTGTTTGTGTAACTTTATCATGTATATTGAACTGGATGCTACTAATTTTATTGTAATTTTCTGTTTAAATTTTTTTGTCAACGTAGAATAAGCCCCCACGGTGAATGCCAAACTTAATCTTGCATATTGCCATCTCTATCTCCTTGTCATGGTCGTACATAATTTGTTTCTCAATAACTTCATTAATTTGGAATTCACGGACGAAATAGGCATTCAAAACATAAACTCAAGTTTTTTTTTATTTTTTTATTTTTTGGACAAACAATACTAGAGGGTGGGCTTAACCTCACAATGAGCCGTATCACTTTGTTTAAAATAAATAAATAAAAAGAAAAAAAGTGGATTCATAGAATCACGATGATGACATTACTGCATGGAGTAGGATTCTCTCCCTTCTAAATTCTTTCGTCTCTCCTTGGAGGGAGAGAATCCTACTTCTTAATGCACCAATCAATCCAGGCAATCACGGCCTTAAAATTCTCGATTAGAAAATCATGATGAGTAATGAGACTTTATTATTACATGGTATAATTAAATACAAGGAATACTCACATAGAAGAGAAGATTACGATTTAATTACATACCAAAAAAGAAGATTACGGTATTATACTTTGTTTGTGTATGTATATAGCTGTACATGCGACTAGGTTAATAGCTCTCATTATTTCTCTCGAATTTTTTTATAAGGATCAGGAACATTAGCCACGTGGTATATTATTCCATGTGCTATAATATTGAGAAGTCGGTGCTCTGCAGTCTCATTCAAGTCTTGTTTGGGCCCAAAATATTATTGCTGGGCCGAGCAGCAGGATGTGCTCGGCCCAAGGAGATGATAAATACTATGGGCCGAATAATAAGGCCCGGGCCAGCTAACAGGGTCGGCCAAATCCTATCATAAATAGTCCAGATAAATAGAAAGGTCGAGGGAGTCCTGTTGCAACCAGGATTCTCGACCAGCAAGGAATGAAGTCCCGAAAAGAAGGAAATTCAGAATCCCAGTAGGAGTAGGTTTGATCGAGGAAGAAACGAAATGGGACAAGAACTCCTAATCCAAATCGGAGTCAGTTTCAAGGAATGGGGCACTATAAATACAAGAAATCATGCAAACAGAAAAAGATCTCCAATTCAGCATACAATTGCCCTGCGCAAAACCTCTCAACACCTTGAGATTTTTTCCTTTTCTTTTCCTGCCGACACACCTTCAGTTTGGATAAACAGCACTGTGGAAGCGCCCGGCGAGCACCTTCAGTTTGGATAAACAGCACTGCTGCCGCAGAATCAGCCGACCGAGAAGCATCTTCAGTTTGGATAAACAGCACTGCGTCGAGGTCGACCGATTATCTATCCAAGTCTCGGTCGAGAAAGGTTTTCGAACCTTTGTTGGCAGAGGTCACCTTGCTAGCCTTCTCGGCATAGTTAGGTGTTACGAATTACATTGCTCGGCGTACTGGTCGCCGAGTGGTTTTATGATTGGATACTCACAAGTGAGTTTCAGGGTTCGGCATTCTGACGGCCGAACTACGTTTACCATCAAGACATACATCACGCTCGAGTACTTGTGCCCATACACCTTGGTCTCGATTCGACGTGCTTATACTCTCACGAATATAATCACAGTGACTGAATCGGGCTCGGACGATTTGTGAACTCCGCAGAATTAGCAGCCTTGTCTTCAGGCTGTAGAACCCAGAGACCGAGAGTGTTCCTTCCTCGGTCGCAATCGCAAGTTAAAGAAGTCAGCGACGCGCTCAAAGCTACATCAACAAATTTTACTCCTCGGCCAGACTCGGCCGACGAGTTGGCACGCCCCGCATTCGACCGAAGGACGTAGTTAGCTTATTAGTTACTCGGCCTACGCGCCACGTAGGTTTTGTAATTTTTAGGGTCAACATTTTGGCACGCCCAGTGGGACCATTTGTGCTAAACCTTCGGAGTTCATGACCATTGAGACACGGTCTACGAAGCAGAAAACAACCATGGGAAAGTCAACGACTGACTTACCAGTGCAAGGCCTTGGGCAGGATTTGCACTCTACAAAAAATCCGATCATAATTGCGCCGCCCGAGGCCACAAGTGTAACACGCCGAGAGAATGAAGTCTGTCTCGGCGGGCAACCTTACAACCCCGCAGTCCCGAATCAAACAGCTGGAATGTTCATGGAAGGGATTGTGGAAGATTGTGATGACGATGGTGGGGAAGGTTCCGATCCACCAACTAGGACATTCCTTCGAAGACGACTGGATGAACAATATCGTCAGGTCGAGCAGTCGATTGGTCAGAAGATGAATGATTTGCTAGACGCAATACGTAGTAACAGCGATACATAGACCAGAATGCTTGAACTACTAGTCAGTAAAGCTTTCGAAGATGGCCAGGTCGACCAACCGCGGCAGCTCCCGACGAATGTGCCCATACCAGCCGAGAGAGGGTCCGCTCGGCCGCAACCAGTCCCCTTAGAAAGAAGAGGACCAGGAAATAGATCCGAGGGACCAAGCCAGGGAGAAGAAGTCGCTTCCATAAACGTGACCGAAGTCCAGAGAATGATTGATTCGGCCCTAAAGAAAGGGCCGAAGTTTCCAAAATTCATTCACCCATACCCGGCTTATGTGGAAAGGTTTGAATACCCACGAGGGTTTAAGATCCCCGATTTCAGCCTCTTCGCCGGGGAATCATCATTATCCTCACTAGAACATGTGGCTCGGTTCACAGCGCAGTGTGGGGACGTCAATAGTGATTTTTACAAACTACGACTATTTAACTTTTCACTGACAGGCTCAGCTTTCGCCTGGTACATTAATCTTCCACCCAACTCCGTGCAGAGTTGGGAAGAGTTGGTCGAAAAGTTCCATGAACAATTTTATCGGCCAGGGATGGAGATGTCCGTATCATCCTTGGCCATGATGGCTCAAGCATCTGATGAGTCTCCAATGGAATACCTAACAAGGTTTAAATCGGCCAGGAATTGGTGCCGAGTGCCACTCCCCGAAGTGGAATTCGTCAGGATCGCCCTCAACGGATTAGACGTGGAATACAAAAAGAAGTTTCTGGGGGCAAATATTCGAGATATGTACGAACTTGCTCAACACGTCGAACAATATGAGTATCTGCTCCGAGAAGAGAAGATATCAAAGTCACCATCCCGGGGTACGTTGTATAAGAACCCCACGGTGAGCTATGCATCGGCCGAAAGTGAAGACCCTCAGTATGCTAGTGTGGATGCGGCCGAGATCATAATAGACAAACCCTATGTTTGCAAGGCTTTGGCGCAAGTAAATACCAAAGACGCCAAAACACGTTTGACCGCCGAGGAAACGGCTAAGTCATCAAAAGTGTACACTTTTGATATCACCAAAGCTGACGCAATTTTCGATCAGTTATTGGCAGCAAAAATCATCAAGCTTCGGCCGGGGCATACTATCCCTAAGGCCGATGAATTAAAAGGAAAGATATACTGCAAATATCATAATTCTAATAAGCATGCAACCAATAATTGTGTTGTGTTCCGGGACACAATTCAAAGCTGGATTGAAAAAGGAAAGTTGAAATTTCCGGAAAAGATGGCGGTCGACGTTAATCATTTCCCTTCAACAACGATTGGTATGGTGGATGCTCACCTTCCCAAAAACAAAGGGAAGGCCGAATATGTCCCGGTGCAGCATATCCGTCGACAAAATGGTCAAACAAGACTAAAGCTTGATATCTTTTCAAATGCACCACCAACGGAACAATCGGTTCGACCCGCCGATGAGCCGATGACAAGGTCAAAATCCGATGGAACTTGTGGATCGAAGGTTTTATGTGACCATTGTAAAATACCAGTCGAACCTGGGAAGAATTCTTCAACACCACCCACGACCCCTACAACATCATCAAAGGGATTAGGTCCACGACGTCAAGTGTTTGATCGACTCGGCCCACAAGTACAGCCGAAAGACCAGACCTCGGTCAGGCGGCGTCTTGATTTCGACGCACCTTTCTATAATGAGGATTATTACTCGCGCAATGCCAACAGTTCGGGATTACCAGCCGATCGCAAAACTTTCAAACCACCAAGGACATCGGATCAATGCTGGTACAGTTACAATTCTCCGACTGGTTTGTATACGGCGCTGTCCAAATCCCAAAAACGTCGTCGTCAACGGATAGATTGCATGGCTCGGCGACGAGAAGCGCAGGCCAGCTCGGCCAACCAATGGCAACCAAAAAAGGCCGTGGAAGATAGTAGCGAACGGCCAACCCCGACTATCATGACCGAGTTAGCCGAAGGGAAGAAAGTAGCGGATGCTGATTTCGAAACCACCATTGAGGAGGCTGAGAAACGTATTAAGATCCTTCTCCGGCCTGGGGAAACGAGAGCTCGCCTAGAGTACTTTACACAAGAGGCCGAAAGGAAACTTTCTCCATTACCACCGCGCGAGCCGTTTATCAAAATATGGCGCAACTTACACCCTCCATTCCTCGGTGCATCCATGGAATACATGCGAGAATTTCATAAGAAATATTCTGCAAATGACTTGTACGGACTCCCCAAGGCATGTCAGGAAGCCCTCGACTTAGCGCTAACTTGCCCTGATGCCGAGCAAATTATCCAGAAAACTTCTGATCCAGCCATTAAAGCTAGGTTTCAACATATACGGGAGGCTCGGGTCCTTGGTTTTGAGGTCGATCCTTATACAGATATCGACGCCGCCGAATTACCCTTTTCGCTCGAAGACCTTCAACATTTACGCTATCATTTCGAAGTCTTCTCGGCTGTATCGCTCTTCGGCCTCACGGCCGACGAGGAAAAACGGATAGCACGATTGGATACCTATCTAGACACGAGGAACGCCCGTATTGCATATGAAGAACGAGCCCGTGTAACAAAGGACCAACGGAAATCTTCGGCAGTCCACATCATCGAAGGAAATGGCCCACCCGCACTCAATTTGGTTCCCACGTCTCGGATACCGGCTCTTACCGAGGAACTCAAAAGTTTGATCGAGGATTTTCCGACGACTGCTACAGAGGATAGTTCTCCGAAAGACGACGACCATGACCCCATGGGCCCCTCGGTCCTCGAACATATGGAGATTAGTATGGTACACGTTCTACCGGCTGAATTCCAACCAAGTACCCACCAGTCAAGCTTCTTGGACGGGGATGTAGTTGCCGAGGAAGCCACACAAGTAGACTTCGTCGCAAACGACGACGATCGAGAAAACCAGAGTGGAGATAACCTCAAAGCAGCTTTGGCCGAGCTATTTCCCCACTCCTCCTCGGTTAATCTCCAACACCTAAAGCCGTTGTACGTCACGGCTCACATCGAAGGGTTTCCCATTTCTAAAGTATTTGTCGACTGTGGAGCCACAGTCAACATTATGCCAATATCCGTCATGAAGGCTTTACGCCGTTCTGATAATGAACTCATTCCGTCAGGGATCACTATGAGCAGCTTTGTTGGTGACAAATCTCAGACCAAAGGGGTGCTCCCGTTGGAAGTTAGCATTGCCGGTCGCATTGCCGGTCGTCAACACATGACGGCATTCTTTGTCATTGATTCCAAGACGGATTATAACGCATTACTTGGCCGCGACTGGATCCACCAAACCAGCTGCATTCCTTCATCATTATACCAAGTCCTCATCTTTTGGGATGGCAAATCGGTCGTAGTTCACCCAGCCGATAACCAACCATTTGAAACCAACATGATTCAGGCTCGCTATTATGATGATCACGTCGGCTACATCACCCTCCAAGGCCTTAACGAGGATGGACGGCCGACGAGAATTTCAGTACAAAAAGTGATTGAGGTCGGCGCCGAGACTGTCCAACAGGATTCGGCGAGACTTGGCTTGGCGAACTTGGTTATCAATACCGATGATTGAGCACACCACACAAGAACGGCGTCAGGCCGCGGTTTCATCTACAATGGAACGTCTGCTGGCCCATTGGTACGCCATTACCAAGCAACCACATTCTGGCGTCAATTTAATCGAATTTCTGGCCGAAGCAGATAACGGCCCCGTTCTATCTTTCGATAAAGTTCAGGCTGCGCCGGCCGAACTCGAAGACCATCGACCTCAAGTCAAGGACCCGTTAGAGGAAGTGAACGTCGGCACGGCCGAGGATCCTCGAACATTGTTTATTAGTGCGTTACTCCCACCGTCCATGAAGGTCGAACTCCATAAACTACTCCACGAATTTAAAGATTGCTTTGCGTGGAGTTATCATGAAATGCCAGGCCTCGACCGAAACCTTGTAGAGCATGAGCTACGCATCAAGGAGGGGTATAAGCCTTTTCGACAGCCTCCTCGCCGATTTTCAAACGAAGTACAACTCGGCATTAAGGAAGAATTAGTTCGGCTTCTAAAAGCCGGGTTTATTAGGACCGCTCGGTATGTCGAATGGTTGGCCAATATCGTCCCCGTATTAAAGAAAAACGGTGCCCTTCGCATTTGCATCGATTTCCGTAATCTAAATCTGGCTACTCCCAAGGATGAATATACGATGCCGATCTCAGATTTATTAATTGATGCCGCAGCTAATCATGAACTGCTATCTTTTATGGACGGTCATGCGGGTTATAACCAGATTTTCATCGCCGAAGCTGACGTCCACAAGACGGCTTTCCGTTGCCCGGGGGCACTTGGTACTTACGAATGGGTAGTCATGCCTTTCGGCCTCAAGAATGCCGGCGCCACATACCAACGAGCCATGAATATGATCTTCCACGACTTAATCGGTACAATCGTCGAAGTTTATATCGATGATGTGGTCGTAAAATCCAAACGTCGTCAAACACACCTTGACGACCTGAGGCAAGCATTCCTTCGCATGCGCAAAAACAACCTCAAGATGAACCCGGCCAAGTGTGCTTTCGGTGTTTCGGCCGGTAATTTCTTGGGATTTTTGGTGCACCATCGCGGCATCGAGGTCGACGAAAATAAAGCCCGCGCCATCATTAGCGCCCCACCGCCGACGACAAAGAAACAGCTTCAGTCGTTACTCGGGCAGATCAATTTCCTCCGTCGTTTCATCGCCAATTCGGCCGGTAAAATGAAAGCATTCTCTACACTCCTTAAACTGAAGGAGATCGACCGATTTGAATGGCACGAAGAGCATCAAGCTGCATTTACGCAAATCAAGGTGGCCCTTTCCACCCCACCTGTGCTCGTTCCACCTTGTCGCAACAAACCCCTTAAATTGTACATTTCGGCAGCTGTTGAATCCATTGGGTGCCTACTCGCACAAGATAACAACGTCGGCCGCGAACAAGCTATCTTTTACCTTAGCCGAAACCTGAATTCACCAGAACTTAATTATTCCCCTGTCGAAAAACTTTGCTTAGCGTTGTTTTTCGCCGCATCCATGCTTCGGCATTACATGCTCCCCACAGTTACGCAGGTCATCGCCCAAACCGACGTAATTCGTTACATGCTGACTCGGCCTATGGTCAAAGGCCGAATTGGGAAATGGACACTCGCCTTATCCGAGTTCAGCCTTCAGTATGTACCCCAAAAGGCCGTCAAGGGGCAAGCCCTCGCCGACTTCCTGGCACAACACCCATCCCCTTATGGTCTTAAGGGGGGCGAGGTCGACATCGGTTTCGTCACCACACGCGATAACCATTGGACTATGCATTTTGATGGTTCCAGTACTTCGACCTCGGCAGGTGTCGGCATCGCAATTCAGTCGCCTGACCACTACCGATGGTGTTTTTCTCTCAAGTTAGATTTCAGCTGCACCAATAATCAGGCCGAGTATGAAGCCCTCATTATCGGCCTCCATGTTTTACACGATCTGCGGGCCCCCCGCGTTCTCGTCCTTGGTGATTCCGAACTTGTGATTAACCAACTGAACGGCGTGTTTCGTTGCATAAGTTGTACTTTAGCTCCCTATCACATGGTCGCCACTTACCTGGCCGAGTCGTTCGACCAAATCACATTTGAACACATTTCACGTATCCACAATACTGACGCCGACGAACTCGCCCAAATCGCCTCCGGAGCACAACTCATGGGGGGCAAACTAAGTCGAATTATGGAAATTGCGAACACGGGTCAACGCTCGTACCCCGTTTTGATTAATCAGCAAACTCTCCAACGCACGCACATAATACGTACAAGGGTGATGTCGCTCCCATCCCTGTTAGAACGAGGAGATCCCATAGAAGTATGCGCCGTCGAAGTAGAACCGGATGATTGGAGAAAGACGATGTTACGGTACCTCAATAACCCCAATGGGAAACACGACCGAAGAACGAAGGTGCTCGCGACGAATTACGTGTCGTATCAAAATGAATTATATCGCAAGGGCGAAGATGGTTTACTACTATTGTGCCTCGGCCCACACGAGGCTGCCCAAGTAATGGCCGAGGTACATGAAGGAATTTGCGGAGCACACCAATCTGGACGAAAGATGCGTTGGTTGCTCCGACGACACGGTTATTTTTGGCCCAATATATTAAAGGATTGCATCGAATATGCGCGGAGATGCGTATCATGCCAGATTCATGGACCCGTTCAGAGAGCCCCGGCCGAATTGCTACACTCGGTTACTAAACCATGGCCGTTCAGGGGTTGGGCAATGGATGTAATTGGCAAAATTACGCCATCATCGGGGGCAGCGAAACACGCATGGATAATTGTAGCAACTGACTATTTCACTAAGTGGGTCGAGGCAAGGTCATACGCCGAATTAACGGCTAAAGAGGTATGCAACTTCGTAGAGGAGAATATTGTGACCAGATTCGGCGTGCCAGAAACGAT
Source organism: Pyrus communis (assembly GCF_963583255.1). Taxonomy (NCBI): domain Eukaryota; kingdom Viridiplantae; phylum Streptophyta; class Magnoliopsida; order Rosales; family Rosaceae; genus Pyrus; species Pyrus communis. The sequence continues at coordinate 1,466,353 of NC_084818.1, forward strand.
CATAACTGATAATGGCACTATATTTATGGCCGATAGGTTTAGGGAATACGCGTCAAGATTGAATATCCGACTCGAGCAATCTACGCCGTACTACCCACAGGCAAACGGACAGGCCGAGGCAAGCAACAAAGTGTTGATCGGCATCCTTGAAAAAATGGTAAAAGAGAAACCTGGTTTGTGGCATTTGAAGTTAAGTGAAGCATTATGGGCATACCGAACTTCACCTCGGTCGGCCACTGGAACCACTCCTTACGCGTTAACTTATGGACACGACGCCATGTTACCGGTCGAATTGAGTATAAGTTCGTTGCGAGTAATCGAGCAGAGTGATTTGTACAGTATTGAATATAGTCGAGCGATGCGACAAGAGTTAGAAGACTTGGAAGAAAGTCGAATTGATGCAGTTAACTTGTTAATAGCACAAAAGAAAATTGCCGAGCGAGCGTATAATCAGCGTGTAAGACAAAAAACGTTCGGCGAAGGAGAATTGGTTTGGCAAACTGTGTTGCCCGTTGGGATTAAAGATCCCAGGTTTGGTAAGTGGTCGCCGAATTGGGAAGGGCCATTCATCGTTCACAAAGTACTCGGCAAGGGGGCATATCATCTAAGAGATCGGACAGGTTCAGTTCACAAATTGCCGATTAATGGAAAGTTTTTAAAGAAGTACTACCCAATTACATGGGAAATGCAAGAGTAAGACCATTGTACTGATAGCAAAATAACCATTGTATTGATAACAAAAGATTCATTACAAGAGAACAAATACAATGATTAAACTCCTAAGGGGTCGAAGGGAGGAAAGTCTCAAGGGTAGCTTTCAGCTCCAGCCACTTCGCCTCGCTCAAAATTATCTCAGCCTGCCGCGTCTTCTTGTTGCACTGCAGTTGCTGGATACGCCGTGCGCCGGCAGCGAAGGCCGTCAGCCGAGCCTTGTTAGCCTCAAAATCCTTCTCAAGCTCGGAAGCAGCAGCCGACCTTTGGCGTTGAAGGTCAGAAATCTGACGCTGGAGGTCAGAAATCTGGAGATCAAACTCGATCAGCTTTGCTTTCTTTGCCTTGAAAGCCTCCATCTCTACTCGGCCAGCCTCATGCGCGACCTTGGCCACCTTCAAATCGTCATCGGCCTGTAGGGCACGCTCAAAGATAAGAAAGTGTTGCCGAGTCCGCTCCAGGAGGTCGGTTAGGAAAGAGATACCCTCCGGGCTCAAGTGACCACCGCTGGCGAGGTCATTGAGACACTCTCCAACAGAGTCAAGGCCCTTGCACCGGAGAGCTTGGGAAGCAGTCAGAGATAGGACTTCGTGCAGCTTCACGAAAACTTCGGCGGGCGTGGCTCCTGCCGATTCGGCCGGAGCTGCAGAAGAGCCGACCTCACCGGTCGTGCTTTGAAGCAGAGCGTCAAGTTCCACTTCCCACGATGGCTGTGCACATAAAAGGAAAATGTAAGGGAAAGTAAGACGTGATATAGTGCATAAAGAAAAAGGGGATTGTTTTAGACCTGCTGAGAGGAGACTTCGGCCATGCCCTCTGGGTCATTGCTCGAACCCAGGGAGCTTAATGGCCGAGCCCAGTGCCTTAGACCGCTACGCAATTCATGCGGCCGATGGAGGTTATCTACATTTGATGGCCACGACGGCGGCCAGGAAATATAGACAACGCCCCTCGGCGCGTAAAATTGCCGGTGAAATGAATGTTCAGGCACCTGACATTTAATATCTTTTAAAAAACATGTGTCACAAAAAACTCAAAAACACAAAAGAAACAATACTTACAAAGGCCGAAGAGACTTCCTGTGGAGGAATGGGAGGATCTTCGTCCTGCGGGTGGATCGGTGACTCGGCCGTGGCCTCAGGATCGACCATGGGTCTCTTGCCACGATCCGCCGCAGTAGGACGTGGTCGAGCGGTCACCTCGACTACAGGAGGAGGATGGACGGGAGGAGAGTTGACTGGTCGACGGCGGCGTTGCAGCGGGACTTCGTCACTCTCGCTCTCGACATCCTGAACAAAAAGAGAAAACAGTTAGCATTACGACCAGAAACCTAAAAAAAGCAAGTGGAAGCAGAATTATACCTCCAAAATGACCGTTGGAGACAAGGGTGCTTCGGCAGGCGCAGCCGACTTCCCCACTTCAGGTATCACGACCGGCTCCGAAGCTGGAGCGGGTGCGACGATTGGATCGGCCGGGGAGACGGCTGGAGGATTCGGGGTTGGAGATGCCGGGGTAGCCGGCACAGTTGGAGAGCCGGCAGGAGCAGGCGTCCCAGTAGTGTCACTGGGGACGACATGAATTTCCCGGTCGCCCTTCTTCGCCAATTTCTTGACGCGTTTAGAAGGGCGAGGGGCCTTTTCTGCCGGCTCGGTCTCTTGGTGGGGGTGTTTGGCAGGGACCGACCGCTCGGTGACAAGGGTCCCCTTCTTGGGCACCAGCTTCTTCGTCCTTGCCACCGCGGTGACCACCTCGACAGTTTTCGACCCGCGACCCCCTGAAATAGCAAAGCAATTAGTAAACAAGGACAAGTGAGTTTTTCTGAACTGGCAAAGCAATTAGTCAACAATATACCTTGGACCGACTCCTTAGGTTGAGTCGAGGGCACTGGTCTGGGCCGGTCACCAAACACTTTGCTCACCACGTCTTCGGCCGAGGCACCGAAGAAGTCGCCAGCGTACTCGTCCCACCAGTCCCCAAACGTGTCGGTACCCAAGGATTCCGGAAAGGTTGGCCGAAGACGGAACTTCTTGCACCGATCCTGAAACTCCTGCTCCATCGTCCGGCACTCCCTCTCGGAAGAACCAGAAAGACGTCCCCGGCTCAGGAGGGAACGAGAGACGATCAGGGGTACAGGGCAACCTTGGAGGTAGCCGAGCTGTCGGGCGACAAAGTGGGGCTGGTAGACCTCCCAACCGGCTCGGCGAGCGTCGCAACCAAGGGGAAGGTCGTGAGCCAGTACGATTGACCCCCAGGACTGACGAAGGCCCGCGTCCTCGGCCGAGGCCCAAGTTGCCGTCGGGAGCCCGATTGACGCAGGGTACTCCTGGCGCCGGCACACCAAGAACTCGTCGTCCGAAAGAACTTCGAGACTGAAAAAGTGCTTGAGGACCTCGTCAGCCCGGTGAGGAGGAGCCGGTCGAGAGGCAAGTTGGGGGCCGAGGGCGGCTGAGCGCTGGAAGGCGGGGACGTCAGGCCGAAGAGTGGAAAAATAGACCTGCAGCCAGAGTTGGAAAACCCAGAGGGGCCCATTCTGGTGCGGGTCAATCTTGTTGATGGTCGTCTCGGCCAAGCAACGAAAAAGGTTGGCAAGAATAGCCGGGCTAAGCGCCAGAGAGTGACCACTAGCCAGGGCCTGGGCCACTGGCATATTCTCGACCAAGCACTTATTCGACCTGGTACAACAAATAAATTTGTTGTACCAATAGAAGAGGAAGGCTTCATGTTCTCCCTTCCTGAGACTCTCCTCGCCTCGGCCGGCAAAATGGAGAATCAGAGTATTGTAGTTGAAGAAGTTCTTATGAAGCTTCTGAACTTCTTCTCTTGAAGGCTCCCGACCGCCTCGGCTGAGCGTTTCGACAGCCCGCTCGTCGAAAAGCGCCTTCAGGTCGAGGAGGGAGGGGCATCCAGAAAGAGCGGCATCGATTGGGAGGCCAGATGGTGGAGTCCCAAGAATGGCCGAGATGTCGAGGATCGTAGGGTCGAGGGGTCCGAATGGAAGGACCATGGTGTTGGTGGCCGAACACCATAGGGTCAAGGCCGCCATAAGCAGCTCTTTGTCCATGGTAATTTCCATGGTCGAGAGCAGGATGGCATCATAGATGCCGAGGGCTTTCCACTCCTCGCCGAAGAATGATCTCATTCGATCCACCCAGGCGGCCCAGGCTGTGGTGGTCGAGGGCCAAGCTCCTTGAGGCCGAGCCAAGCACCATTTGGACCAGTCGAACCCTTGAAGCAGGGGTGCTAGGCACTGCTCCTTGAGAAGGGTGGTGATGCACATCGGCACTGCATCTCTGAAGAGGGGGCCCAGAATCTGATGAGTCGTGGCCATGTCATTCTCGAAGCGTAGGGTTTTGATTGCGCTTCGATCGATGAAGTCTTTGCACTTGTTGATTTCGTCGGAGAGTTTTGAGATAAAGGAGGCCATTGGAAGAAGAAGAAATTGCAGAAAGGAAAACTGGGGAAGAAATCGCAGAAGGAAGCACTGGAAAGGTTTTGGCTTAAAACAAGTGTGAACAAATTGGGATTTTGGAGTTTCTGAAAGCGTAAGATGTGAATGGCAGGAATGTGGGCATTTATAGGTTTTTCAGAATGAATATCAAACGACTGGAATTCGAAATTGGGGGAAAATTTAACCGGGAAAAGTTCTCAATCATTTCGAATATTTTGGGAACCTGCGAAGAGGGGATCGAGGAGTCGAAAATCCAGGATGCACGATTGCGTGCGACGCCATTTTTAAGGCATTAATGAGGATAAGACGTTCCAGTTAGTGCACGGTTTCGAGGCCCATGATTGAAAGTTTTGAGAACGGCGTAGAATCGACACGTGGCCACGCTTTGGGGGCAACGAGGAAAGTGCAATCATGCCTCATAAATACGCAGGAATAACGGTCATTAAGTAAAGTTCCAAAAGCAATAAACGTTTTCGCTTCTGCAAGGTCGAGGCCCGACCAAGAGTTAATGGTCGGCGACCTCAGAAGCGAGGGGGCAATGTTTGGGCCCAAAATATTATTGCTGGGCCGAGCAGCAGGATGTGCTCGGCCCAAGGAGATGATAAATACTATGGGCCGAATAATAAGGCCCGGGCCAGCTAACAGGGTCGGCCAAATCCTATCATAAATAGTCCAGATAAATAGAAAGGTCGAGGGAGTCCTGTTGCAACCAGGATTCTCGACCAGCAAGGAATGAAGTCCCGAAAAGAAGGAAAATTCAAAATCCCAGTAGGAGTAGGTTTGATCGAGGAAGAAACGAAATGGGACAAGAACTCCTAATCCAAATCGGAGTCAGTTTCAAGGAATGGGGCACTATAAATACAAGAAATCATGCAAACAGAAAAAGATCTCCAATTCAGCATACAATTGCCCTGCGCAAAACCTCTCAACACCTTGAGATTTTTTCCTTTTCTTTTCCTGCCGACACACCTTCAGTTTGGATAAACAGCACTGTGGAAGCGCCCGGCGAGCACCTTCAGTTTGGATAAACAGCACTGCTGCCGCAGAATCAGCCGACCGAGAAGCATCTTCAGTTTGGATAAACAGCACTGCGTCGAGGTCGACCGATTATCTATCCAAGTCTCGGTCGAGAAAGGTTTTCGAACCTTTGTTGGCAGAGGTCACCTTGCTAGCCTTCTCGGCATAGTTAGGTGTTACGAATTACATTGCTCGGCGTACTGGTCGCCGAGTGGTTTTATGATTGGATACTCACAAGTGAGTTTCAGGGTTCGGCATTCTGACGGCCGAACTACGTTTACCATCAAGACATACATCACGTTCGAGTACTTGTGCCCATACACCTTGGTCTCGATTCGACGTGCTTATACTCTCACGAATATAATCATAGTGACCGAATCGGGCTCGGACGATTTGTGAACTCCGCAGAATTAGCAGCCTTGTCTTCAGGCTGTAGAACCCAGAGATCGAGAGTGTTCCTTCCTCGGTCGCAATCGCAAGTTAAAGAAGTCAGCGACGCGCTCAAAGCTACATCAACAAATTTTACTCCTCGGCCAGACTCGGCCGACGAGTTGGCACGCCCCGCATTCGACCGAAGGACGTAGTTAGCTTATTAGTTACTCGGCCTACGCGCCACGTAGGTTTTGTAATTTTTAGGGTCAACAAGTCTCAATTCCCATATTATAAATTTAACTAATGTATCTCAAATGATTTAGGGAAATATGAAAAGTACCTTGCGCCTATTTTTGTGTAGAGAAATGTTAAGAGGACTCTCTCAAAATGAGACTTCTTATGAATTTTCTGTTACCTTACAGTTTAGCATCAATTTTTGTGTCAGTATTATTAAATATTGGTGCAAAAAAAACATTAGCGATAAAGAATCCCTAGAGAATCTCACTTTCAAGAGAGTATCTTTAGTATTTCTCTTTGGTATGCAGTTAATTGATTAAAGTCCAATAAATTAGAAGAATCCCTCGAATAAAAAAGTGGGGTTGGGGTAAATTTTGTTGTTGGAGGAAGTTGTAATGCAATGCGAGACTGAACCCATATATGTATGTCATGCGGCATACATCCACGTCTCCTTTTGTCCTTACAAATAAACCCTCCCTTCTCCTCCTCCTCCTTCCCCTCCCCCGCCCTCTTCTCTCCCTCTATAAATAAAACCCCCTCCCCGCTTTCCTCATCCCTCCTTTCATCCTCCCCCTCCTCCCCCTCTCTCACATTGAACCTCTCTCAGCCTCCCTCTCTCTCTTTCCCCACCCCCTTTTTCTCTCTCTCTCTCTCTCTCTCTCTGAAAACTCCTTTTATTTTTTCACCTGCATCCTGCTCTTTACTCGCGAGGTACCCCCCCCCCCCCCCCTTTCTTTTTTTTTTCTCTCTCTCTCTCTCTCTGAAAACTCCTTTTATTTCTTCACCTCCGTCGTGCTCCTTACTCGCTAGGCTAGGAAACTACAAGCTCTAGGCAACGAAGATTTCATTAGGTGAGTCTTTCTTTGCTTACATTCCCGTACTTTGATTTCATTATTATGTTCTCGCCTTTTTATTACGAAAAGAAAATCAAAACTGAAGACCTGAGTGCAAATTTAAATACCGTTAACCAACTAAATTATGAAACTTACAAAATTTTGTTATCAAATATATTATTTATATTGTTTCGTGTATGTTTTGGTCTCGTAGAATGTTGTAATTCAAATTGGTGTTTGAACAATTTACTCGTTGATTTAATATTCTTTTTGTGTGTAGAAGCTTTGAATTTATTTTTTTTTTGCTCAATTATTTATTTAAAAGTCAAAGTTTTCGGTTTTTACGGTTTTTTTTAATGGAGAACTCAGCGGTCGGACAAGAAAGCGGTTGGTGGTCGTTTCGTCTGACCTTCACCTCCTAATCAATTTAATTGTATTACGGTCCTAATCAATTATTCGTTGGACCTCCAATTTTAAAATAGATCATAAATTTTGTTTATTTTGTTTTTTTTTTTAAGATTTCTAGGACGCAAAATTAAAGATTTGCTGGCAATATGGCCACAACATCTTTCTGGTATTTTCCCTTTATTTTAAAGTTTTAATATGATATAATATTAGTATTTTTTTTGTGTTATATATGTATACATATAGATTAGGATCCGGGACAACACATTTTTTACCCACATTTTAACACCTATTTTTAGGGTCTACTTTGTTATGTATTCCAGTGAACCGTCTATATTTTAATACATCTTTAATAAATCATCCTTACAAAAAGTTAGACAAATCTAAAATCATTAAGTCATTCATTTTTAATAAATAAAATAGACGAATAGGATTCTACAAAAAACATTAAATTTAATTCAATACTCATATATGATTTAGGAATTGGATGATTTTTGGAAGATATAATGTTTGAGGTAAAACATAAAAGATAGATGTTTGAATCATTGAAATACATTACGAATATGTCCAACAAATGTTTCTCATAATTATATTTGGCAGAGATGAAATTTGAAGTAAAGATCGACAGACGTGTGTCAAAATGTGTCTTTGAATTAGATTTATATATTAGTAGATTATTTGCATAAACAATTGATTGCTTGTGTTATTGTTTGTTTACATAAACAAATGCTTGCTTGTATTATTTGTATCTTGACTTTGTTAGCTAGCTTGTTCGATTTGCTAGTATACCCAGAACCGTTGGAAATTTAGAACACGCATAATTTGTTTTATGTTTTTTCTATTTTATATTTATTGCATCTTTCATAGATGAATTATCTTGGAAGATTTTTTGTGGAAATTATTCTGGAAAAGATAGAGTATTAGCCCAGTTTTCTAGAATTGTTAGAACCTTATTCATAATTGAGGGGTTCTCAAGAGAATTCGGGTGTGAAAGAATGTTTACTTTGAGTAATGTTAATGGAGGCTCGAGTGACTACATTCCTAAATGTTGAGAAGATAGTAATGAGTTTTTAGGTATACTAACAAGGAAAGTAATTTTCACACATTATTTTTAGTTTTTTATAAATTTATATTTAATTTTAATCCTTAATTTATTCAGTTTAATGCTCGTAAAAAATAGGTGAGAAAATTATTTTGATGTTAACAACATGATTAGTTTTTCCACTTTGTCAAGATTTGTTTATGTGGGGTCCTAAGTGCTTGCTTTTTTTTTCTTTCTTTGAAGTCCTCTCTTTTCTCTTTCAAACATACTTTGAAAGGTCTGGTCTACGTATTTCACAACAGAATAAGGTTTGGTCGGTACTTCATCTGTAAATTATTGAAAGTGAGAATGTCAGGTAGAAAAATTAACACTTTGCATGTGTGCTTCATATAAAGTTTTGCTTCTTGAAACTATTATTTTTATTGTCAATTAATTGTATAAAGAATTCAACTCTTAAATTAGAACCAGTGAAGCTTCCTATAAGTTCTCATATGTTCTACTTTCAATGTTTGAATATTTAAACATACAAGTCCCATTATTAGGTTTCTTTTCCTCAGTACAAAACGAAGAAACGCACATCATATGACCTACACGAAAAGCGTCGCACACAAAGTCATATGAACTGACCAGCTTTTCACTTTTTAAATACAGAAATATTATTCCACAAGAACACTAGTGTTGTCGTCTAATTAGCATAATTATATATCTAATTAGCTGCTAATATTATTTACAGCACTTTCATTTCACTTCCTGGTAGTTTCATTGTGACTTGGACAGTTCGTCCTATTCGACATGTCTGGTTCTAAATTCTGAATACTACAGCTGCCATTTTCTCTTCTCCAATCTTTGTTTTAGACGTGGCCTCTGTATACGGATCAGAATCCTCTCCTAAGTAAATGGTGGGGATCCTCCTGACCAAACTTATCGGATCGTTCAAATTTTATCCAACAGCTACAAACAGAGAGTTCCTCTAAAATTATAATAATTGTAGTCGTTGGATAAAATTTGAACGGTCCGATAGACCTAATCAGAAGGATCCTCACCATTTACTTAGGAAATGATCCTGATCCTCTGTATACAACCAAAACGTACAAAGCTTGTCGATCCAGTCGACACGTTAAAGTTGTTCTATATATATACAAATTTTATCCAACAGCTACAAACAGAGAGTTCCTCTAAAATTATAATAATTGTAGCCGTTGGATAAAATTTGAACGGTCCGATAGACCTGATCAGAAGGATCCTCACCATTTACTTAGGAAATGATCCTGATCCTCTGTATACAACCAAAACGTACAAAGCTTGTCGATCCAGTCGACACGTTAAAGTTGTTCTATATATATATATATATGCATCCATGGCTTTCCCCATATTTCCAACATTTGAACTTTAGGTTAGGAAAAGTCAAGGGTTCAAACCCTCTTTTAAAAAACAATTTATATGTAATTTTCTGAAACTTAAAGGGCCATGTCAGTTGAACCAAAGAAGTAAAATTAATTAGGAGTGGTCAATTGTTGCTTATTTGGATACACGTGTGTCCCACGGCAGTTTGGGAGTACATTTTCGTTATGTTCAGAACACGATCACATAGAATTATCATTTAACTTCGTTTATAACACTTGAATTTGTTTTACTTTTAATTAATATATCTTATTAGTATGGCATATCAATTATGTCCATCACCCTTATTTAATCGTAAAAACATTACGTGACTTGTTTGCTTTTCATAAATGTTTAATGAAAATTTGTTTTAAGGCTTAATGTTCGTATGCCCCTAGAACTCAACACTAATTTCATATTGCTTTCTGAAATTTAAATATTATACTTAACTTCTTAAACTCAATTTTCACTTCACTTTGCAAGATTTCGTCAATTCCATCAATAAAATTTGTTAAATATCCTACATGGCCATGAGTGAAGCCCACTACAAGGCTATAACCCTATGTTATTTTATCAAAGACCTTTTTTATTTTGCATATTCAAAGAATTGTATTTGGTTTGTTCAAGTCAGTTGATTATTGATCAAGTGGGTTTTGAGTCAGCTGAAGAACTTTAATAAACAAAAAAACGAATAAAGTATGTTCCCTGATTGATCTTGTATTAGTTAATTCAGTTGCAGCATTAGTAGTAGGAAGACGAAGGAAAACATCGATCATGCCGGGCCCTCCTAATAATATAGGGGTTGTAAGAATTCGTATTTTGAAAATATTTGTTTAATTATTATTATTTTGAAAGAGCTATTATTGTGTTCCTTATATAATATATTTGCTTCCTATATATATGTCCATCCACACATTTATATGATTATAAGTAAACTTGGCCACTACGGTTGCAGCGACCTCCTATCGCTATAAATAGGGAGCTCTCTGCCCCCATTGCTTTTCCATAGTAAAAAGTAAGGCATCATGCAGTGCATGCATTTAGAGTGTCACGTGTAGAAAAGAAAGTAAGAGAGTTTAGGTGTCATAGGCTTGTCAAGGTTCTAGCTATCGATTGAGGTAAGTGATTTATGTAATGTGTCCTAAAACTTCTTAGTTATGATACATGTGAAAACCATGAGCTATATCATGGAGTTTTCTCTATTTTCAAGTCAAACATGTTTATTTTGGAAAATTCCTTTCAAAGTTATTATATATTTGATTAGTGGATTGTTTAGGGAGCATGAGAACTTTTTTGTTGCTTTATGATCTTAGGTATAAATGTAAACTGTACACGGAGACATCAGGGCAAAAAAAACCATTAAGGGTCACGTGGTGAGTTATATTTGATGAAGGGTATAATGAACACGTACAGGAATGATGTGATGAAATTATGTGGTATGTGATTTTATATAAGTACTTTAGTTTTTAGAGTGTGTAAAATTGCATTGCTTGATTGACATATTGCATATTTTATTCACTGGCCGGCGGTGGTTGTCGTTCACTCATCACCCTTTTATCTTATAGATGAGTTATTTAGCAATATATGGACTAGGCGAGCTGAGTTTGTGTTAGACTGGGACTTAAGGTTTTATTTCATTTTTGTACAATTGTAAGGTTTTGGGATTATATGTATAAGAAGATTTTATTTTTTTTCACCTTTACTTCAGCATTTTTATTTTATCTACGCACTGAGCGGGGGTTAATTTTGTCACTAACCTCCGATCCGGGTGTGATAGGGGGTGTATCCAATTGAGATTCTAATCGATTTTAAAAGATTTTAAAATTCAAGTGTATTTAATTAAGATTTTAAATGCGATTGTCAAACACTGTTGGTATTTAATCTTGATTTAATTGAGTATGTCAAAATTTGGTGATATTCAATCTTGAGTTTTTTAAAATGTTTCAAAATCTGGTTTTTAGTGGATTCTAGAATGAAACATATAAATACCAAAAGCCTTCACAAATCATACCTTTAAGGTTAGACCTCTAAAATTCATCGTGATTCCTCCCCCTACAATATATGAGATGGCTTGGATATGAACAAACTCTTCTTCTAAGCAGACATGTAAAGGTAACACGCCCAGAAATATACAGACTTCATTTTTTTTCAATTCTTCTATCTTCTCTGTATGGTCAAATTTTTTTATTGTTTCTCTTCAAGGAAGGAAGACGACTAGTAATCAGCGATTTTCCTATCTTCTCCTCATGGCCAATTTATTTATTCTTTGTTTTGAGAGCCCTAAAATCTCAATTCAACTCAATCGAATTATAATCTTCAATTTCCTTGCCTGATATTATTTTTGTTTGTTTGTTCAAATTCCTTAATTACCTGATCTTGGTGTGCCATAATTAATCACCCAAATATATCTTGTACTCGCCAACACTACTCCCCTTCGTCACCATAGAAATCTTCCTTTCTTTTCTACTTTTCTTTTTATCATCTTCAATGTGATTTTTAGCATCCATTGGAGTATAATTCCATTAAAATTCATCAAAATCTCAAATTCCATGGGAGTCTATATTTCCATTAATTAGCTAGCCAGCAGTGATATTCTTATACCATGCATGGATGTTGTTTCACGTGTATTGCAGGGGACTTCAGAAACATGAACTGATCAACGTACGTACAAGTGTCCTATTCTTTCTAACCATGAACCTTTCAAGAAACATTCTTGAATTCGTTGGTTGTCTTCTTAGTTCGATCGCCCACGTAAGTTCTAGTATGTTCCGAGATTTTCAGTTGTTAGATTTTAGTTATTAGATCTTTAATGGTACGTATAGTACACCGAAGTATATTAGAATCCTCGATTAATCATAGTTAAATTTATAGGATTTTCACTTGGCTAACATACCCAATTCTGCCAATTCTCGTCCAATTTTTCCCTAAAAAGTACACTGTAGCGTTCTCCTTGAATATTTGATTTTGATCATGTATTTGCACTGCGTATTCTCAGATTTTTTTTTTGGTTGAAAACAACTGTACTAATTAGTACTGTAGTCATATTATTATGAAACAGATATAAGTTAACAATTTATATTATGATTCGATACCTATCAGTTAGGTAGTAGTTCAGTTGGAATGAGGCAAGATGATAGTTAGGGTAGGTTCAAAAAAACCAACCATATATTTTACAAAAAAAATAGTTTTATATGCATGTGGTGTCATCATCTGAATCAGCCAGATTGATGACTCACCCTGGGACAAACCCTTTAGGTTTTACATGTAACGTCGTGTCACCAAATCTAATTATTCAGACACTAAATCGGTCCCCTTGTTCTAGTTTTGTTGTTGTTTTCTCCACGAAAAGATGTTGTCGATCACTTGAAAATGACATTATGTAGCTCCTTTTGAAAAGAAAAAGGTGTTTTAACCGGAAACGACCTTAATCTTTTTAAAGTATACCTTAATCTTTTAATTATACACGCATATTAATATTTAATTTGATCATTCTGTTCTAGCACGCTGAAATTAGCTACACCACCTGGTAAAAGCTACACAAGTACTTTCAAATTAGCCTAATTAATTAAGAAATCAGTTTTTGACCGTATTTAATTATCCTCGTATCTTGCTTTTCGTGTGAAAATATGACCATACTAATTGTTTAGCAATTCAAATGAGAACTATTTGTTTCAAACTAGTTAAGCACGCCAACGACATTCTAAATAATAATTTTTTCAATATTCGGGAAGATGGTTCCCTTTTTAATCTTAGGATTTTACTAATATCTTTACAACTTCTTTTGATAATAAACTGCATCAAGAAAAGGTGATTTGATAAACCGGGATGGGCCGTGGATTGTGCCAGGTCCTGTCATTCAACGATAACAAAGTCTTATCTTATTAAGTGGGATCGACTACATGAATTATAAAACGTCACTGCCTTGAGTTTTATGTCAAGTCTTCTATTAGTTCCAAGTATTTCATGTCTTTTCTTAAAGTCTTATTCCAAGTCTTCTTAAATTTTCCTCTACCCCTTTTGTCCCGAGTCTCTATCTCATAATTGCATCAGCTAATCGGAGCACTTGAAGCTCTTCAGTTCAAGTCCTGTCATATGTCAAAATAAAAAAGGAGAGGATAACGCGAATGACTTTGACCTAATAGGTGGCAAAAAGAAAAACATTGTCTTGCTAGAAGCGAAAGGGTTCTGGACCCAGGAAAAGCTAAGAGGATCTCAGTTTCCTTAGCTTATACAACTATGTTTTAAGACCATATAAAGGAATTCAGTTCATCTATTCTTTGTAATTTCGAAGTGTTTAATTTTCTCTACCTCATAAACTTGTTAAAAATGGTAAAGTTTGGTTTATATACTTGTGTGACACTCTTTCTTATATATCGCCTCATCATATTTTCGTTTGGGATTGTGCGAGAATAGGTGAACATGACAAACTCAGCGAAGCTGAACCAGACAATGGGACTCCAAAGGTCATCAACTTCCAATAAGCAAAAGGTGCAACCCATCACGAAAGTAGTTAAGAATGACGAGAACAGTGTCGATCTTTCCTTAGCATCAATCACCTCAAACTTGCATGATATTTCTACCCCTAATGGACCAATCTCCTCAGATTTAGCTTATAATTCATGGGTGGTACGTTTTTGCCATTTGGACTGAGTTGATGATGATCTTATGACAATGCTTACTATATACCATTGGTTTCATTATCTCTCTTCTTTTTTATTTTATAATTTTTTTTTCGGGGGCTTATATGTTTAGGTCGAGCACCCTTCTGCATTAGGCTCATTTGATTGGATGATGAAAGCAGCAAAGGGGAAGCAGGTGGTTGTCTTCCTAGACTACGATGGGACCCTTTCACCAATTGTTGATGATCCTGATCGTGCCTTCATGTCTGATGAGGTACAATCTTTAATTTTCTTGATAACAAGATTCCTATCTTTACACGGCTCAATCCACACTAATGATATTGACTATGTTCCATATGCCGGCAGATGCGCGCAGCAGTACGGGAAGTTGCCAAGTATTTTCCAACGGCAGTAATTAGTGGAAGGAGTAGAGATAAGGTAATGAATAAGTCTAACATTATGATCTCGAGAAAATTTGAGATATTCATCAATAAGCAATGTGTTGCACATAAAAGAATTTTCTCACTTAATTTGGTTCTACAGGTAAAAGAATTTGTGCAGTTAAGTAATGTATATTATGCTGGAAGCCATGGGATGGATATATTGGTCCCAACAGGGCCACTAAATCCCTGTGATGCCAAGAACCACACAGCAGCCATTGATAAAAAGGTCAGTGATCACTGATCAGTGTGTGTTCTTCTAGTTCTATGGACTGGCGCAGCATACCCTAATATATGTGTGTGTGTGTGTGTGTGTGTGTGTGTGGCTTGGTCAATAATAACACAGTAGTACTATTAACGTTGCAGGAGAGTGACGTTCTCTTTCAACCAGCTAAAAGATTTCTGCCTGCAATCCAAGAGGTTAGCTAACAAGAAATTAAATGTGCCTTGTGTTTAGTTGGACATACAGAATTCAGATGCGCCTGTGTTTTTTACACAAGAAATTTCATGTACGTTTTAATTGGAACTGCAGATACGAACACTGTTAGAGGAGCTAACCAGGAAAGTAGAAGGTGCTAGGGTAGAGGACAACAGATTCTGCATTTCTGTTCATTTCCGCAAGGTCCGGGATGAGGTAATTAAGAACATTCAAATTAGCTCTCTATCATTTCAATCCTGTATTTGATCTTCATTGATTTGATAAGTGATGTATGTACAATTGTAGGATTATGGCATATTAGAAGCAAAGGTGAAGTACGTACTTGAAAACTATCCTGAATTTCATCTCACCTTGGGCAAAAAGGTAGGGTATATATAAATTTCCTAAGTAAATTCTTCCTTGTAATAAGTTATAACATGCGTACATATTGTTTTAGGTTAAATAGCCAAAATGGTTCCTAAAATTTGCATAACACATCACTTTGGTACCTAAGACTGAAAATCAATAGAAATGGTCCCTAAGATTGTCCAACATCCATCATTTTGGTCATTCCATTAAAAACTCCGTTAAGTGTCCCAAGGCCCTTGGTTGGAAGTTTGTGCAATTTTCAAAGTTTCGTAACTCAATCATTTCTTAACCAAATTCAACCCAAAATATATCAAAATGAACATAGGAAAGTGCACAACAAGATTATACCTATTTGGAATCCCAATAGTTGCCAGAGATGGTAAAAAAATAACCTGAAAGGTGACTAGTCCGGGGGAAAACGGGAAAACTCTCTAGAAACTAGGTAAACTTTAAACGTTCATAACTTCTTCAATACTTAATGAAATTGAGTGATTCAAAAATGAAAATCATACTTCACGATGAGACGAAGAGAATGGTGCCTTTCTTGATGGCTAAAATATCCGTGGTTTTGGCCTAAAAACGGCTCGAAATTGGCTGTCTTGGTCTCGAGTTAGCCACTTTCAAGCCATTTTTTCGGCCAAACCACGGCTAGTTAGCCGTCGAAAAAGGTACCATTCTCTTTGGCTCATTGAGAAGTATGATTTTCATTGTTGAATCACTTGATTTTGTTGAGTATTGAAGAAGTTATGAACGTTTAAAGTTTACCCATTTTCCAGCCAGTTTTCCAGTTTTTCCATGAATCAGTCACCTTTCAGGCTATTTTCCGGTCATCTCCAGCAAACATTGAGCGTCCAAATGGTATAATCTTGTTGTACACTTTACTATCTTCATTTTGATATATTATGGGTCGAATTTGGTTAAGAAGCGATTGAGTTATGAAACTTTGAAAATTGCCCAAACTTCCGGCCAAGAGCTCGGGACACTTAACGGAGTTTTTAACGGAAGGACCAAAATGATGGATGGTGGACAATCTCAGGGACCATTTCTATTGATTTTCAATCTCAGGAACCAAAGTGATGTGTTATGCAAATCTCAATGACCATTTTAGCTATTTACCCTATTGTTTTATCAATAACATGACTTCATGTGCATCTTTATATATTCAGGTCTTGGAAGTACGGCCATCCATAGAATGGAACAAAGGTCATGCCTTAGAATATATACTTGACACTCTTGGATTCAGCAGTTCCAGTGACGTCCTCCCGTTGTACATTGGGGACGACCGGACTGATGAAGATGCTTTCAAGGTACTTACGACATAGTACTGTTTGACTCAGTTTCATACTTGCAGTTAGTTTTGTGGATTAATACTAGCTACTTGTTGCGCATACATGCAGATGATACGAAGTAGAGGACTAGGGTTTCCGATAATTGTGTCTTCAACCCCGAAGGATACCAAAGCTTGCTATTCCCTGCACGATCCGTCAGATGTTTTAACTTTCTTGTTGCGGCTTGCAAGGTGGAGAAAAGCGTCTTCTTCTAGCAGGTCACTTGCTCAAATTTGGGGTCCTGGAAATTTACCTAGATCAGTTAATTAACTAGATTTGTACATAAATATTTAAGAAATATTATTAGGATTAAGGTCAGTATTTGTTATCGCCTTAACAACCCAAATATATATAGCTAAGTTATCGGTCGATGAAAATGAAGGAATGGGGTTCCTTTTTGTCTTTGGAGAAGGCATAGAGTTTCACTGCTATGTTTTAGTCTGTTCCGGTGAAACTCTGGCCCATCCCCATGCATTTAACATATATATATATATGATATGTATGTGTGAATGTATGTAATTTACAGCTTTTTTTTAACGTGTCTGGTGTGTGCTGTATCATGAAATATTGTGAATGTACTTGTTAATATTGGAGCATTTTCATGGTACATTTTTATCTATACACTTAACGGACATTTAACAGAAAAATCACTTTTGAATTAAATTTGTTAAAGGATTAAACTATGTGGATTTAAATCCTAATTTTTTTTTACCACATAAATGATTTTCCAATTACCTTATCACTATGAAGATTGTTTATCTGATTTTGGCCTTCAGCTAAATGGGGGCTTTAGTAGTGACTTGGAATCCTTGAAGGCTCAAGGAAATATTGGGTCTTGACTCATCATAAAACAAGTTGACATGTTCTTTTCTATTTTTTGTTAATTAGAAAGAATGAATTATTGAATTAAGTTGACCAAATAATGAGAAATTGGTTACATGATTAGCAACAACTATTACAAAATACAGTGTCCTACTTAAAAGGGATTATCCTATATATCACATCTCACCGCACATGCCAAAAGCAGAAGATAAGAAGGAATAATAAGACTAGTAAGAGAGAGAGAGAGAGAGAGAGAGAGAGCAAGAGAGAGATTCATGACTAGGGAAAGGGGACTAAGTCCTATGGTGGCTTATACTCGACATGATTTTGTATGAAGTTTCACTAACGTCGGACACAAAAAATTTCAGTGACGATAGAGTGGGCTGGTTAATTCAAAAGTTTAGTCTCAACCTTAAAAAATTTATAAAATAAATAACTATAACAAAACGTTAATTTAATTGATTAATCATGTCTCGTCTCAGTTACGAAACATATGCATCTACAATATTCTAGTCTACTTTCTCAACATTCTCAACCACATTTACCAGCTTTTATTTCTTTTACAAGAAGATAAGGGGGGGAAAGACTTCAAACTCCTAATTCCTGTATAAAAAAAAATAAAAATAAAAAAAAATAAAAAAAGATCCTCTTTTGAGCAATGTCTTTGAAGATGAATCTTTTGAATAGGTTTGTAGCAGAATAACTTTCAGTTATTCCTTAGTTTAGTGACAAAAATGTGTTGATAAAGTGTTGTGGCCTATTTTACTGAAAATGTGCCACAAAGAGAGAGAAATGGAGAATGACTTGAGTGTGTGCTATTCCTCATGTCTTATGCCTTTATTTATAGTAAGCCAAGGAGAATTCTTTTCTTTGCAAATAATACAATCATAGAGCGATAATATCTTCTAGTATTTTAAATACAATCTCCTAATAAATTACATAATCATACATATTCTAAAATTTATGTCACAACACTCTGCCTTAAGTGTATAACTACTCTCAAGTAGATAGTCATCAAATCTTCTGACAAATATTGTTGAATTATTTTGGAATTATACATGTTTTGATTTGAGCCTTTTGCAATTTGTATAATGGTGGATCGCGGATCCCATGCTTAGATATTAATGTTGGACAGTTCATCGAAGACCCGATTCAGGGTTCTTCCAAAACTTATTCAATTAATTTTGGCAAAAAAAAAAAAATATTCAATTAAGAAATTGATTAAATACAAAGATCGACAAAATAAAGTGCACAGTTTGTAACTTTTCTTGGGAAATTGATTAAATACAAAGATACAAATCGTACAGAGGCAAAGAAAATACTAATGGAAATTGACAAGGCCTCATCTTTGCACTTTGCACCAATGGTCATTAATATAAATAAAATAAGAGACTATAAAAAAATTTGAATCTTAATAAAATAATTAGTTTATGTCTTAGTGGCGGGCTGGTGGCTACTGCCTTGATGCACTTGAGACTGGAGAAGCTGATTAGTTCTTAAATATATAATTATAAATTTCATTATTTGTCATACTGCATACCAATAATTTCTAATTAACAATTAAGGAAAGAATTAAGAACTGATGCTAAAAAAATTTAAAAAAAAATAAAGGAAAGAATTGATGCTCCACCTTTGTGAGAGTACGGATCGATCACTATCAACCATCGTTGTTTCTTGCTAGCTAATTTCAAAATCCCCAGAATCCAGTATTTGCATACAGTACCAACTACCAACCTAGCCAGTTCGATATATTAATTAATTTGGTGAGTTCTTATGCACAAAACCACTTAATTATTTAAATGAATGAAGCATAGATCCACCGAAAAATTAAATAAATAAGAAGAGCCATTTGCATAAATTGCTCCATCGTGCTCTAATTCAAATTATATAAAATACACTTAGCGGATGTACATAACGCTATCTTATTCCTCACATTTAATTTTTTTGCCTTATATATAATCAGTGGTGTAAACCTTAATTAGTTTTGTAAACCTTGCCGACAAGGATCTAGATATTTTGGCCACCATTTTATTGGGACGAAGCGCTAATCTATGAATAATGTAATCTTTAATTTCTTATAAAAATCTCATATACTATGTTATTAAACGATTACTAAGGTCATGTTTACCTACGCAAAATAAAGATTAAAATTAAATACTTGAAAATTAGGATCAGATCAATTAGGGGGGAGGGAGTGAAGTTAGTTGATTCAATCCTCTCTACTTTCCTTATTTCTATGTTCTTCGATTTCTGTTAAGTAAGCGTATTCTACATTAATTAATTAGATTACACATTAAATAAAAATATACATAGGACTTGCACTAGAAGTACTCTAAAATGTATACATTTAGAAATGATTCGCTCGACCAAAAAAAAAAGAAATGATTCCTTGCGTTGCATGGTCTCTATTTGCTGCATGTTTGACAGGTGTCCTCTAGAAGATGATATAGTGCTCTAGCTAGCTAGCTACACTGCACAAATGGATTCCAGCAACACTAAGAGCTGGTTTGGTATTACCGTGCTTTGAAAAGAAAAAAATTTATTTCTACTGTGTTGTGAGAATAAGTAACTGTGAAATAAAACAGCAGACTGTTTGGTAAACTTTTTTGTAAAAGTGCTATTGAAAGAACAAAATCAGTATTATAATATTTGATAAACTTTTATGTAAAACAGATGTGAAAAAAAACTGGATTTTGTAGCTTTGTGTTTTTAGCTTTTTTTTCATCCAAAACTGTGAAAAAAAACTGAAGCTGAATGTTTACCAAACATAAAAAAGCTCCCAATTTTTTTTATAGCCATTTTTTTCAGAATCACCTCAGTACTAAACTAGAGCTAAGTCTTCAACTTCTTGGAATTTAGAATCTAACAAGTGTCACTGAAGGTAAGGAAGTGAGTACAGTCCTGCACGCATGGATAATTGGATATGGGTTGCCCCTAAATGGCTACAACGTTCTCCTACAAACACAACCAGTATGTTGGCCCTAATGCAGTAAACAAGATATATCTGATGATAATCTAAACAGTATAATTTATTGAACTTGTCCCAAAATCAAGCCCACGTTTATTTCTCAAATCTTCAGTGGAAATGCAGTAGAATTTCAAGTCAATTATGCTCCCTCGTTCTAAGTTTGATGCACGAAATTGAAAAAAAACATGAATGATTCTCTAATGTAAAGCTTTGGAAGGACATATGTTATTTAATTGTGGTTAGATATGAGCTGAAATACCTTTAGCCTTTCCGGGACCCAATAAAGATTAGTCATCCTTTTGGGGTGTGGATACTGCAGGCGTGGGGAAAAAAAACTTACTCTACTTAAGTGAGACAAATACAACTAAACCAGAAGATAATTGGTAAATAGACTGGTAATTGTTATTAGCACTTCAAAAATCTCATTCTGCACTCCAAACTTTCTATATTAGGAAATAAAAATATATTTATGAGGAGTGTAAAATGAGATTTTTAAAGTATCAATAACACTTCCCAATAGACTTTATTATTTGAGTGTCTTAGTTAAAGCTATTAAATTGTTTTGTGTCTGGACACCAACACTTTTTACTTAACTTTCAGGCTTCCCATTTAGGCATTAGGATATGGTGCTTAGACTGTATTGGTAATAAGTAAGGCAAAGCCATGAGCATGACCACTGTTTGTCGAAATTAAGCTGCTAATCACACGCGAAAGCACATTACTGGGTGATTGTGTCTCTAAAGCAGAACACATGCAATGATTCGATACATATAGGAAAAGGATCCCCGTGATCTCATCCGTTCATCGTACATCGTGCAGTCAGAAATCATTTCAAATTTTAAAATTAAATATAAATAGTACCTGTCGAAAATTGACCGCACGATATACGATGAACATGTGAGATCACGGGATCCCTAGGATCCTTAGAAAAAGGATCCGGCGAAGACACACGGGACCCATTGGTGTGCATAAACCCGATTAGGTAACTAATTATAATTCATACCAACGTTAATTTGGTAACTGTTGTAATTAGATGACAGTTCAAGATAATATCCCTCGTACTTCTTTTTTTTCCAGATAATTGCAAGTTAGCAAAAACACCCGATAGAATTTGGTAATTTTTTTTTTTTTTTGGTATGACAAACTATATAATGTTTTACAAATATATTTTTGTAATGAGATAATACATTTACAAGGATGATGCTAAAGAGGATATCTTTTTAGATCAAGTGATATGACAATTTATGATTGAATTTCTTTAAATCAATAAAAATAGAATCCAATCATCAACTGTCACATCATGTTATTTATAAAATAGTGGAAAAATATTATCTTCATAACATTTTTCCATTTACAATAGAGTTGCAGCATCACAATGACGCCACATGAATAGTCCGGAATACTATCATGTAGCTGGCCTTCTTATTTAATGTAAGTTTTTTCTCATTACAATGTAGTCATTAGTCATAATTAGCTTTTAGGAATCAAAATCATCACAAACATATTTCGTCTTTTGGTCTGTGTGGGGAATTTTTTCAGTGCGTTTGGAACACGACATGGTACACTATATGTCATTTTATAACTGGATAAAAGTTTATTTTATTTTATTTCAAGTGTCCTTCCAATTACATAATTACATACAGTATATTATCACATGTCTCAGATATGCCGAAAATTTTATGGTCTGTGTTAGCTGAATATGACGTCTACACCTAAACCAAAAGCTAATTGATACTCTTTTCTGCATGCATAAGTTTTGGTTTATTGGTTTACCATTTTATGTCATGTCACTTTCATACGAAAATTATGCTCAATTAAGAATGAAATGAATTTCATAAAAGTCAGACAAGGTAGTTTTAGTTTTTACCGACAATGGTTGGTTGAATACAAAGATATAAGCCAACCCAATGGATTAAACCCATGCCAAAGATTCCAGACAATCAAATATTTTCGGGCTTTTTATTTAAAAAGGTCCATGTGGTAAAAATTTTTAAAGAAAGGAGTTGATTTGATAAAAATTCTCTCAATTATGGAGATTTCTCACAAAAAATGCCAAAATAATTGACGGTAGACATCTCCATAAACCACTTATATCAATTAAAATTTCAAAGATCAAAATAAGGAGTTATACAAATTTTCAAAATTATTTTGAATAAAAATCTTTATTTTAAAATAAATTTGGCAGTTCATAATCTCACACACAACCCATGACCATATTTAATTTTTCTGGTGTGACCCAGACCCATGACCATTGACCCCTATTAATTTCCTCACGTAAATTACGACCATAACCCATCTTTTTATCCTCACCTGCACGTGTAGGGATGCAGCAGCTCACCTTCCGCTCACACTTTGCCGAGTACCGTCAGCCTCCCCTCCACACAACCCCACGCTCTCGTTTAGAGCGTGATATGGACTCCATGGTTCCGCCTTTCTCAGTAAGAATGCGCGCGCTGTGTGCTTCGAATCCCACGTGCATTCATGCGCGTCGGAAATGGACAGCTGCTTTCGGGCCCGCGGGACCCATCTCATAAACAAATAACAATAATAGAGAATATGGAAATCCTTTTCTAAAGATTCGGAGAATCTTGTGATCATCACTGTTCTTCGTAAATCGTACGGTTATAAATCATTTAAAATTTAAAATAAAATATAAATAGTATCTAACGAAAACTGACCGTATGATGTACGATGAAAGGTCATGATCACAGGATCCCGCGGATCCCCAAGTTCCAGAGAATATTTGAGGCACCTGCTTAAAATAATAAAGAAAAATTTTAAAAAAAAATTATAAGAGTAATTAAGATTTAATACTATTCTAAAGAGTGCCTTGACCTTTAAGTTTTTGGTTGAGTTTCAATTACTTAAGAAAACAAAACCAAAATAATATTATTCCAAAAGTCAAAGTTCTCTATTTTTGTCCGTCCAATGAACATTTATATGTCCGATTAAATTAACGAATTTGTAGTTTAAATAGTTGGAAACGTTTTTGCGTTTGAAATTTTGTATGCAATTATTTGGTTCTTTCGTAAGTGCAATGAACATTGCGTTGTTTTCAAAATTTAGATTAATGATCTTGGTTGGAGTGTAATATAAAAACAGGAATAATTACACATATATTCAAATTGTAAGACTATATTTTGGAGAAATACTAAGTTTTTTATTTATTTCAGAGATGGATTAAATTTATCTATGTGACATGTAATGTCATGATTGTTTTTTCAATTGCTATTACAGTGATAATTTTATATCTCTAAAATTGAAAATGAGTCTTTATTTCTTTATTTATATTGTTTCTTTCTCTCTCTTCATTTTTTTTCTTCGTCATTTTCTTTCTCTCTCCTCCTTCTTACCTTTATCTCTCGGACAAGAATTGTCTGCCGTCCTACTTCCGGTGTCCTCTTGTTTGTGTGATCACGGTTAAGCCACGTCAACATTTTATATTACTATTCATTTTTGTGTTATTATCTTTATAAAAAAAAATAATATAAAATGTCGACGTGACTTAATTATGATCACACAAAACAGGAAGACACAGAAGTAGGAGGCAGACAATCCTTGTCCTTATCTCTCTCCCTCTTCTATCTCCCTCTCTCTCTCTCCTCATCCTCCTTATCTTTTTTCTCTCTCTCCCTCTTTCTTTCTCCTCCTCCATCTTCTTCGCCATTCTTTCTCTTATTTTTTCTTATCTTACAGGAGTGCATGAATTATGAACTAATCTTGTAGAAGTGCAAAAATATTTTCACAAATCTAAAATCAATTTGAAGTTTTTATAGATGATGTCAGTCTATAGTTTTGGCTTCGTTAAGTAATAAGTCTATTGGGGGCACGATTGGAATTTTAAAATTTTAGTTTACTTGTTTTTGGACTAAGTTTATCGGAATTCGAACTTTTATCTTTCCTTAGAATGATACAAAGCTAGTGAAGTTGTATGAAATATATTTGAGTGTTTGTCTTAAAGCTCCCATAAAAATATATAGCATAGTACATAAGACCATTTGGTGTTATCCATTATTCCTTCAAGGCCATGTGACCCTAACTCTTTAGGGCATAGGCCATTATAAGCTAAACAAAAACAATATACTTTATTTATTGTAAGAATCAAACTAGTAAATGACCTTTAATTCATTATTCAATTGAATGAAGTGAGATTCTCTTTCCTCCTATTACCATGTATTTCTATTCTATCATCTCACACATTTTTTTTTTTTTGGTCTTATTCTCTATATAAAAAGTTCAAAACAAGATGTAAACGTGGCATAATCGCAACAGTTTAAATAGGAGAGGATCCTAATTGAATAGTAGTCTAACTTGACATAAACTGAATTGGGAGTTTTTGTAAATACTACTTTGCCCTTGGCCTGGTCTACAAATTACAATGGCTAGCAAACAAAGTTAGTAACCTAAGGCCAATTAATATTTTAGGACAATACTTCTTATAATCAAACGGGCGAGGGACTACGGATTTAGGGCCTCTCTCATTACTATAAGAGAAGTATGATTATACTAAGAACATTAATTAACGACATAAACTCAATAGCGGAATTTTATTAAGATTGCTTCATCAATTAATAATCTCAATAGTGAAATTCTCTTAAGATTGCTTCATCAATTAACAATGACAACAGCAATATATATTCTTAACTTACCTACATTCAGGAGTCATTGTGGTGAATCAAGTATTGTCACGTAAGGAAACTAAACACATAATCATGCACGATCAACTATGAATTTAGCTCTACAATGACATTGTGAGGAGATAAACTTTAGTAAAG
The DNA here is from genome assembly GCF_963583255.1 of Pyrus communis. Lineage (NCBI taxonomy): Eukaryota > Viridiplantae > Streptophyta > Magnoliopsida > Rosales > Rosaceae > Pyrus > Pyrus communis. The sequence continues at coordinate 1,491,537 of NC_084818.1, forward strand.
ATAACTTGACCTATTGGAGGCCACACTCATAAGAGATGGGAGTTAAACCATTTATAGTGCGAGTGGTGCCCACTGTAAACCATCCAACCGGTCACGTTGCCATACCAAAACCCTTACGCAACAGTCAAGTAAATTGGAAGCGTAAATCAAGCAACCTTAGAGGACAATTTAGTCATAGCAAAACAAAATCCTCAGAAGCAGGCAAGGAGTGATGACATGTTCACATTCACCTTTTAAAATAGAAGAGATTTTTCAGTATGCTCGAAACATGAGCACATACGCCATATGTCATTATATAACTGAAGCGACATTTCAAAAAAAAAAAAAAAATCCCCTCGATTTTTATAATGATATATGACGTATCGTAGCTATCATCCCATATTCAGAACACATTGACAAATCTCTCCCAGAAGATAGGCATTTGCAAGACAAGAAAAGTATAATTTAATGCAAGTTGCAATAACAGACAAAGGTAATTGCTAACTTAAAGTTGGAGGTCTATTTTTTGTTTGGTTGGGCGTTTTAAAGTATTAATTTATTAGGAAGGAGGTGAGATAGGTGATGGGGATGATGGGGAGGCCTGAGGCGCTTCTTCTCTATCTTCTATGGCGGTGAGTCTCCTCTCTCTCGCCAGCGACCTAACTTCTTCCTTTCACACTCCCAAGCTTTGACAGAGTCGAATCGGGTCCTCGGACACTTTTCTCTCTCACTAGCGACCTAACTTCCTCCTTTCACAATCCCAAGCTTTGATCGAGTCCGACGGAGTCGAACGGGGTTGACTCTCTCGCTCTCTCAACCAGTATTGGAATTGCAGACGGAAAGTTTAGAGCTTGAAGGAGGAAGATAAGGCCGTGGGATTGGTGAGTTTATGAATGCTTGATTGGTTGGTTTATTGTGAACGGTGATTTGTTTTTGTTGGTTTTGATCGAAAGTGTTGTGATTGGTTTAGAGGAAGATGAATGGGAATAGGAATGGAGGCGGAGGAGGCGGCGGAGGAGGAGGTGGTTTTGGCGGGATAGTGAACGACTACATTCGGAGGCACCACAAGCACGACCTTAACGACCATCAGTGTACATCTACTCTCGTCAGGCACATCAAAGCCCCTGTCCATCTTGTACATCTCTCTCTCTCTCTCTCTCTCTCTGTGGATATCTATCTATCTATGAAGCTCCAGGATTTTTGATTTGTTTGATCTGGGATTTGTATATTGGGATGTAAATATCATGCATGTAACATACAGGTAGGTGGGTGTTTATGTTACAATTGGATTTGGAGTTTGATTTGGGAGTTGAGGTTTGTGAAACTGGGGTTACCGGGATTCGATTTCCGATTGTTTTTGCTCTTTTTGGTCTGTAAAGTATTGTTCTTTTTCCTTAAGGACATGTTTGATTGCATTTTTGGAGAGCGTCTGGTTTTGATCCGTAGTGTTTTCGGTTGGGTTGCTTAATGATTTTGCCTACGTTAATGTGGGGGTGTCAATCGATTAGGTCATTGTAGTTCTTCTATCACGGCGTCTCTGTGCGTGTAGTTAAGAAAATTGAGGAGAAACAGAGAAAAAAAGGAAATTTTGATTGCTTTTTTGGGGGTTTTTTTTTTATGTTCTTGTTCGTTGGCTCAGAAATGTAATTACTGCTTTTCTTGTTTAATGTTCGATTGTTTTTAATACCTTGTTTCCAGGAAACTGGAAGATTAAGGTGTATTTGAGAGAGATCCTCTTTGAGAATGAGCAGGATAACTGCAACGATTGTTTGCCAATAAATATTGAGTGCAATGCTGCATCTCTGGATGGTTGACATGAAACTACTGTATTAGTATAAATATGTTTTTTGGTTATCCCTTTTCCGGAATGTGAATTGTTTTGTTTCTCTTCAGGTTTGGTCGTTGGTAAGACGATTTGATCAACCGCAAAAGTATAAGCCATTTGTCAGCAGGTGTGTGGTGCAGGGAAATCTTGAGATTGGAAGTCTCAGAGAAGTTGATGTTAAGTCTGGGCTTCCTGCCACAACAAGTACTGAGAGATTGGAACTTCTTGACGATGACAAGCATATTCTTAGCATTAAAATAATTGGTGGGGATCACAGACTCAGGGTATGGAGATTCTTTCCTTTTATAATCCAGCACATGCTTATCTTTTCCTTTTATTTGGTTGCACATTTCTGAGCATACAAGCTAAAAGGTTAACTGGTTCACAAGATTTTAATATGAAGTTCACTGGAGTCTCTGCATTTTAGTTTTGAAGTTTTTGGGCCCGTTGAACTTGATCTCATCAAAATTTAATGGAAACAGAAAAAGATTTCCTGAAACGGGCTTCAGCTTTGGCCGCATAAAATTTAAATTTACGGTGTTGGTTCCTTGTTCCTTTTAATCAGTGACCACTGGCATCAGTCTCTAAGTTCAAAATTGGTACTTGGATGGCATAAGGTTGAATTTGGAGGTTATTGACTTGAATCCTACTGATAATATAAAATATATATATATGAATGGTTACACATATATCAATCCTTAGGGCTAACCATAAAACTCTCACGCTATCTGCACTAAGCAGCAACGAGGGTGCTGCCCTGTTGACTAAAGTAGGCCTGTTTACAAGCCTCTGAGCCAAAAACTGATCCTCCTATAATATTTTGGATCAGTGGATCTCCGAACTCAATGTGGAGTCCTTGTTTTCGGTTTATCCTTTTGTTCTGCTATTATGCAACCAGCCTATGTATATTTAACTTGTTCTTATTATTTTTTTCCCAGAACTACTCTTCAATCATCTCCCTCCATCCAGAGATAATTGACGGAAGACCGGGGACTCTGGTGATTGAGTCATTTGTAGTTGACATTCCTGAAGGGAACACCAAGGATGAGACCTGCTACTTTGTTGAAGCCTTGATCCAATGCAATCTCAAATCTCTTTCTGACGTCTCAGAGCGACTTGCAGTACAGGACCAAACTGAGCCAATTGATCGGCTCTGAAAATTGGAACCGATAGCACATGGTGGCGGCCAGAGACTGCAATGGATGAAGCTGCCGAGGCTTTCCTAACTCGGAGGTTTTGGAGACGGACAGGCAGTTGTACACTTCCATTTCACACACGCGAAACACGCTCATATTTTTGTTTCCCTTGTTTTCCATCAGTACAAAAAAATTAGATTGGTAAACTTCCTGCGTTTAGGATCTTGAGAACCACATCCGTCATGAAGGTTTCTGTAACCCTTTCGCGAATGAAAAGTACAGGAAGAAAAAACCGGACTAGGTTCTCTGTGAATTTCGGGTTCTGTTTCGGTGATATGATTTTGGTTGTGTATATATGTGCCGAGAGACGGCATTTGTACATTTGCTTCTGATTGCATTTTATGTTAAGTTTGGCGAGTGGTTAGCCGGATTTCAAAAGCAGTGTGGATTTCAACATAAAAGTTTCATACTTTTATCTATCAATTAGGTCATTTACATCAAGAGTTGGAATCGCTTTTGTATGCTTTCAGCTTCTGCTTCTTTGGTTTTCTTAACCTCTCTTGCTTCTCTTCTTCTTCGAGCCGTAGGCGCTCGATTTCATCCTCCTTCCTAGCAATTTTTGAACTGTCAAAAGAGTGGCACACTTAGATTTTGCACGTAAATATGCAACTAAGTTAATGTAATTCATTACTTGAAGAGGTAAAGTAAAATGGCACCTCCTGTTCTCTTCTCTAATAATATCATCAAAGGTGGAAACCATTGCAGCGTCATCATTGTCGGAATCGGAATATTCCTCACGAATATGCTTACGTTTACGTCTGAAAAACAACAACCCAAAATATTAAGATAATACGAAACATGAGAAGTGTAAACCAAGAAATCAAAACCAAGACAGAATTCTTACCTAAAAATTGATTGGATCATAGAAGAAACGTCAACTTTGTGATCATAAGAACTCTCCGCCACATCGCGTTTGATCTGATGAAATTCGATGCAGAGAAATTCATGAGCTTCTTCGCAGAATGATGGAAAGAAATACGAACAAACAAATGAATGGAAAATATGAATGCATGTCAGTGAGAAAGAACCTTAATTTTCGAGGAGTTTTTCTGTTTCGGCATCACTCTTGTGTTATTGGGTTGGAGGATTTGCTTTTCTTTTTTAATGTCATGCTTTGTCGAAGATGGTAACTTTGATGAGGAGGCTTTGTACCTATCAAGATTCTGTCGTTGTGAAGGAGACTGAGTTTTATCATCTGGCTTCAGTTTTGCTTTCGCAGGTTGATGCAAAACCTTTCGTTGCTCCAATTGTTTCTTCGATGCAGGCAGTGACTTCGTTGAATTCTCTTGTTGTGGAGGAGACCGAGTTTTATCTGGCTTTGGTTTTAGATTCGTAGGTTGATGCAAATCCTTTCGTTGTTCCAATTGTTTCTTCGATAGTGACTTCGTTGAAGAAGTTTCATTCACTTTCGGAACCTTACGTTGCAAGGAAGACTGCTTTGGCATCAAATATCGTCTCTTCTCATGATGTCTCTCTTTATCATCCAAAGGTTGCTTCTTTTCAGGCTTCATCTTCGCCAAAGGAGCTCTATTCGTACCAGAAACCGGAGTCCTTGCATTGCTTGAATTCAAGATAGAATCTTTACCGAGTCCAGACTCCCCTTTTGAAGTTGCCGGTGGTTCTGCTTCCTTTGACAACAAAAAGGAGTAATCCCGGGATACCTTTATATTTTTCATTGTCGAACCAGACCTTGTTGTAGTTGAGGAAGGGCTCTTCAGGCTCTTTTTACCCTAGATAAGAAATTGAAACACTGATGTGAAAAGTTACACACTAATGTCAGGATGCAAATAAATTTCTTGACAATTGGTTTCATTGATAGTTGCATACCTGATCATCAGAATTTCTGACCTTGGATGCCAAATTCGTTAATCCTGGCATTAGTACTTTTCTTTCTTCGAGCACTCTTCGCGATATGGTAGGTTGTGAGGGTCCAAAGAATGTTCCGAAGCTGCAAGAATGAAGGCATTATGTGTCAAAAAACTCATCCATCTCAAAACCAAATGCAGCACTATCAATTCCTTCCTCGTCGATGAAAATCTGAAAAGAAAGAAAAACTTACTTGTCACTTGTATTCTTATCGTTCGGACAATCATTAGCAGACCCCGATTCCTTCATATGATTGGTTCGAAAGTGTTCTTTGAATAACAGCCTTTGTTGAAGGAAGTCCAATTCGGCTTCACTAGGATCACAAAGTGCTCCCATCTTTTCCCGAACTGTTAACTATTGAACCTAGCTTTTTATAAAAGCACAATTTCTGACCTGCAATCCAAAAGTGAAAAATGCAAATTAATATGATTTGATGCAGAGATTATCAATAGTTTAACAAAGACGACACATCAATTTAAGTACAATTTATCTCCCGACCCTCGCAAAGCTACGAGCCTTGTTGGCTTGGGTCACCCTATATATATGTGTACTTGCAGAATGTGGAAAATCACAAGTTTTCCTAAACCCTAATTTGTTCGATAATATGCCGATACATTTCAGAAAGAACGGAAGAAACACAGAGTAAAAGGAAAAAAAATAAAAATCACACACGAGCTGAAGAAAAAACAACAAATCAACCTCTAACCAGCAAGAATTCTTAGGAATCGAGGTTTCCTAAAACCTAGCCAAAAAATACGAGACTCGAGAAAAGAAGCAATTAAAGTAAGTTGAAAAACAGATAAAAACATACAAACAAGTAGGAAATTGAAGTATTTAGGAGTCCCTTGTTCTGCAAGTTAACCATCTGCTTGGTAGTTCCCAGAAAGCAAGAACTCGTGAGCGTAAAAAATAAATAAATAACATCGATTCACCGAAGTGAAAAACAAAAGAAGAAAAAGTGCAAACCCTAAATATTCAACGTTGAGGAAAGAAAGACTTACAGTGACGAAAGGCTGCAGAAGAAGTGAAGAAGAGAAGGGGGGGTGTTTGCCTTTGTTGCATGCAATGGAAGCTCGTAGGCTCCCTCTATTTATACTATTCGGCTGTGATGCTTTTTTTTTTCTTCCTGTTTTTGTAGAAGCCGCAGGACTTCTTGGTGATCGACGGTTTAGGTATTCCTAGTGCTGATAGGAGATGGGAGATCTTTTTGAAACGTATACTTAAAAATAAAAACAAATGGAAAATTTCAATTGGAAAGAAATAGTAACAATTGGGCTTACTTGACTAAGAAAAATTGGATAGAATCATTCAGATTGCGTCATTTGATTTTCACAAAAAATACAAGACTTATCGTACCTAAGTAAGATTTATATATGATTATATTAGTAAATTTATACGGCGTTAATTACTAGCTCGATGCACAAAAGAATCTCAACCATTTATTTTGTAGACCATCATTTATAGATCAATTTGCAAAAATTCCCTTAAATTGAAAAGCTTTAGCCTTTAATTATTATTTCAAACTTTTCATTGTTAATGTTGTCTATTTATCAAGCCACAATCAGATAATTAAACAGCTTTCAATTTTAGAATATTTTTTCATTAAAACTCATATGATTTCGAATTTGAGTGATTTTTTATACGCATGATCTTTAAGATAAGACCTTAAAAATAGACAATTCGAATTGTTAAAATACATTACAAAACAAGCCTACAAAATGTGTGCCTGTGTAAAAGAAGTGATGCTACGGATCCGATCATATATATATATATATATATATATATATATATATATTTATTTATTTATTTATTTTTACTATAAAAATTCAGTGCTAAACTATACGGTAGAAGACGGTAATACTATGGTGAGAAAAATTGTAATTTGCAATTTTGGACCAAAGGCAGGCAGCAAACGCCTAATTTCCTTGTCCCATACACATATAACTCATTTAAACTAACAGTTGATATTATTATCTTAACAAACCTTAAAACAGTCAACAGCACAATCAAGTATTTGAAACCCACTGATTTTACAGAATCTCTCTATCAAAATTTCAAGCAAAAGAAAGCAGGATTATGAAGTTTTCGCAATTAGGCGGCTTCTGCAGATGGGAGATTCCCTTTGTTCGAATGCTCCTTGTATATGCAGAGGTGGTGTTCCATAATCCAATGACCGGAGATTCGACAACTTTAACGGTTAATTCCATAAGAGAGGTGTCATTGCACATGACCATGGTGATAGGGCGGAGGCGGCGGACCACTCTGCATCATCCCAGGGCCCATTTGAGGAGAAGATATAGGTATAGTTCCGGGTGGCATGTACGGTTGATTATGCATCTGAAACGGCATGGACTGAGGAACTGCCGGAACAGTTGGTCCCCACCCTGCAGAAGGCTGAGGCATCACAGCCTGATCAGCATACTGAGCCCCGCTGTATGGAGGCACCGTGGCACTCTGATGAACTGGCTGTTGTCCCAGAATTGACGGTTGTGCGGCCACAATTGGAATGGTAGGGATTGTATAGTCTCTGCTCCGATCATTGTTCACCTGTAATCAGCATGGTAGGCGCAGAACATTAGGCACAGCTCGTCTCCCGAAATCATGGGAAAGTTGAAAAAGAAAATGGAACACCAACAAGAAGTGCAAATGACTAATCCAGGAGACCTTCGGGGAATATATTTTAACTTGCCTTTATGCTGAGATCGGTATGGCGTGAATATGAGATGTGGAGCTTGCAGAACCCTCCATCATATATGGAGTGCCCTTCCAAGGCCTCCTTGGCAACAACAGCCGTCTGAACCTCTGCACGCCACAACATAATTAGCCCCATGTATAATCAGCAGTTACTTCTACGGGAATTGTAAAATGCAGCACCTTGTACATGAGTAATAAACAACCTAACATTCACTCAGCAAGGCTAAGGTGGTTTAAAGTCGGTATGCCTTAGGTTCAAAATCCATAGGGCTTAGGCTCAAAATCAGTATGGCCTAGGTTCAAAATCCGTAAGGCTTAGGTTCAACCATACATATGTCAGCTGGCTAGGTCCCGATTAATCAGGTCAGATCATCAAACCCTTACATTCCAATTTTGAAAACCATGAAAGAGAGCTAGTAGAAAGGTACCTGGATACTGAATCAAGGCCTGAACCCCTCCATTCTTATCAAACATGGCGATCTTTTGAATAGGCCCGAAAGCAGAAAAGACCTAGTGGCAGGAAAAGGAAAAGATCAGTTTGCGACTGAATCCACATGGTTGAAAAGAACACGATCATATTTATAAATAAATCAGATATACCATGTGTAAAACGTCCAAGGTGACAGCATACTGCATGTTTTCGATGGATGCAAGAAGCACATTACTCTCCGGTTCTAGCTTTTTCCCATCCAATCCCACAATTAGCTGTAATGATGAAACAATGAACCCTATTAATAGAGGTACGATATAACATGCTCGAAGATACAAGTTTACATCACAATGTTGAATTAGTCTCAAGTATCTCCTAGAAAAAGCACCAGCAGACGAATTTAATTCCTGTTTTCCCCAATCTACTGATACGTACCAAAAACACCTCATAAAAATACAAAACATTTTATGTGACATGCATGCCAAGATCGAAATGAATAAGGGCCTTGGTACAGAAATGTCTGCCTGCCTCACCCTCATGATATAACCTAATAACAGATTTTGCCCCCATCACTGCATTACCTGACCACTTCCATCTATGGCTGATGGAGCAACTGGAAGGTTAGGATTAGTGTAGTCCCTGAATCAGCAAAATGGGTAAAGTAAGAACAGTGCTCACCTACATAGAGATAAAGACAGTCCAATAATAGAAAATATTTATTTATTTATTTGTTTTATAAATAATTGCAAGAAAAGGAAACATCATAAATACAGAAACAATGTAGGAGGGTGCAACATAAAATAAGGTATTATTTCCAAGGAACTGGAATAACAAAAACAAACATGTGAATACCTGCTTCGGTGACTTTGAAATTTCACACTCAAATCAGTGTGTCCAGAATATGTTATCCTGAGAGTACATGGTCCCACATGCTCGGGAAGCAGATACCTGAGCCAAAGAGTACAAGCAGAAAATGAGACGCCATCACCAAATATCATCTAAAAGCAATATTTACAACCAACACCCAATGGAGATTATAGCACTTGAACACGCCCAAAGTTTAAAAAACTGTTTTCCGAGAGAGCTTTCGTGCCCTACAGGCTGTCTAATAGCCAACAGGTGACTAGATCCTATATGTGTGAACACTTTTTAAATCTGATACTTGATACCACGTAAAACAACTAACACAATTGTCACCTAGGGATGATTCTTGAATCCAGTGCAGTTTTGGCAGAAGTGGCAGTTTCTGCATCTGAAAATTGCACGAGTGCCTGAAAAGAAGAATACAAAATGAGATTATTTAGAGAGGGAATCGGAAGCTGATTATAAATTTAGAAGAAAATTAACTCATAGAGACCTGGAATCCCGCAGTCTTCTCAAAAGTAGTTATCTTGTGCACAAACCCAAAAGCTGAAAATACCTGCATCGCTAGAATAATATTCAGAAAAATATACATAGGGAAATACAATACACTTCAGAAACTTGAAAACAAACTTCCAGAGATAAGCCCTCTACAAATTATTATCAAATAATAAAAACACACAATTTTTTTTTTCCAACTTTAAAAAGCTTACAATTGTTACTCTTTTCTTTATAAGCAAAACTTCATTACAGCCTATTAAAAAACAAAAGTGACATTGAGTTTATTTTTAGGGAGTGTCTTAATCTTTCAACTAAAATATTTGAAAATCATTATCTTATCTACAAAATATAATAGAACTTTATTACTTTGGAATGATGTACAGAACTATGGGGCCATGAATTTCCAGTTTAGTTAAAGGGAATAAGAGTGATGTCATTACTCTTTTAACAAATTTCATTAAAGCATATAGCCAGTTTTTGTATAACATGCTCTTAAATTTACAAAGGGGGTGCAATTAAAAGCTTGAGAGATACTATAACGTAAAAGTGTGAGACAATCACGCTGACGAAACAAAGCAACAGACAAAAATTCTATAAAACGAGCATGTATAAATTAAAAATGGGGATATGCAGGGTGCACAAGAGAAGAAATGAAAGCAGTCCACGCTATTAGAGTGGTAGGATTAGGATCATGAGGAGGAAGAGTAGGGAAGAAAGAGGCAGTGTTAAGAGAAGGAGAAAGGAGACAAACACACATGTGCTCTTTCTCCCGATGCACTAAGCTGCCATTGGAGATTTTCTCTTGAAATGGGCCTGCTGATCCATTCACATTCAAGTCAAACAAAAGCACCCCAGAACAAGAGGATTTACAACCCAAACACAATACCTTAATGCTAACATATTTGTACTGAAATGTTTACCTCTTTAACTATAACATGGAAGCAGGCAAAATTGCTTACCAGGTGTAAAATATCTATGCTGACAAGGCGTGCATCCGCACCTTCAATTGTTACTAACAGTACATTTCCTGCAACATCCGCGGCAGTTTTGTTGTTCACTATTTCTTGCCTGTTGGAGTACTGTAGGTAAACAGTTTTCCCTCTTACTTGAGCAGGTTCTGAAGATGACGCATAATATGATATCATTGCAATAGCTTGATTTAAATCTGCCTAAAAACATTCATGAAATATTAAAGGAAAATGTAATCAGTAAAACATATATTAAAAGCAGAATGAACCAAAACAAAAAACTGAAATTACACTCACAAATTCAATAAATGCCTGGTTACGGTTTGCTCCTACATTGCACTTTGTGTTGACAACTTTACCAAACGGTTTTCCCAGTTCTATCAATTCCTCCTCTGTACACTCCCACGGCAAGTTCCTCAAATGAAGCACCTTAGATGGTGGCTGAGTGTACCGGAACTGTGGCTGACTGGACACAGAAGCCATTCTGTATACCAACCCAATACCTACAAAACAACACCAGATAAATACTCAGTCCTTCCGATCACCACACCAAGACGCATTTCATAATTAGATTCTCCATCACAAGAAAATGAACTCATTACTCTTCATCTTAACTACACACAATGAAAAATTACACTTCATGCCCGTAATATATACGCATAACTGCCCAACCGTTACAGGCGATTGATCTCAACCATTTAAAACATTCCAAATAACAACCTAAGGATTTGAAAACTGGACATCCATTAGCTCACCAACATTAAGTGATTCATCACAAGCATTACGTGATGACGTGGACAAATATTGAATCGGGTTTTCACTCTCGTGTCATCTATGGAGCTCTCCATTCCCCAAATCGACTACTTTTAGTCAAGTTAGGGTAAAGGAGCCGATTTGGAGATTTAGAGCTCCATAAATGATGTGGCAGTAAAACCGCGCTTCAATATTTGTCCACGTCATCCCTTACGTCGTGGGTGATCTTACAGACGTCCAATTTTCAAAACATCAGGCAGTTATTTGGAATGTTTTAAAAGGCTAGGTAGCTATCCGTACGTAAGCCCTACACACACACACACACATATATATATATATGGAATGCATGTAACTATTTGTATATTTGATTGTGAACGTTTGTAAATGCATATGCAAATCAAAGTAAGGAAATTTTCATGACGGAAAAAAACATCAATGTCCTCAAAATTCAACCTTGTTTATAAATGATAATAATTCACAACATATCCGAACCCAGCAAACGCGAAAAAATGAAAATAACAAGTGCAGTATCCCAGCCAAGCTAGCAATGGTAAATACATGCATGTCGATAGTGAAAAATCGAAAAGGCAAAAGCAAAATTTGAGACGAACTAAACAAAAAGAAACATGAAAATTGCGAATTGAAAATTAAAATTGGGGGAAAAAATCTAAAGGATTAAAAAGGAGGACAATTGGGTACCTGAAGAATCGAAAGGAACTAGAAACTCGATGGATTGTCAGCAAATTAGGGTTCTTGAGACTGAGTACCCGTGTTGCACAGTACTCCCACCTGGCCTGCTTTAGTACAGCAAAATGTTTTCGGGAGGAAGAAAGAGAAGGATTTACAAAACTTGAAATGTGGGCTTCGAGCCCATTTAACTAAAAAACGAAAGATTATTTTTGAACCCATTTGGTAAACGTTCTGCATAAAATCGGATTTTTTTATTCCCGAAAGAGAAATGCTAGCTACCTTTTGTATTTGTTTTCTTCTATTTATGTTTTGATAATATAAAAGGCATAAGTGCTTTCTTGTAAAACCATTTTTCAGGTGTTTGGTTACCTTAAATGTTTTAACTGTTACTATTTAACGTGAGAAAAACGTTTTTCATAGTATAAAAGCGTTATGATATCTAAGAACTATCAAACAAGTCAGAACTTCTACTATGGCATATGATAATATATCGCATTTGGTTAATTGCTTATGAGTTATTAGAAGAAATAACTTAACCAAATCGGAAACTAAGGGCTTGTAATTTACTTTCAAGGAATGAATTACAAAGGAATTCATGTCATTCTCGTTCATGTGTTTACTAACTATTAAAGATCACATAATATAGAACATCCCAGAGTATACTAGAAAATCTTGAATCATACTACTAGTTTAAGACCTAAATCGAACCATTTCAAATTGTGATGCTAGATTGTTCATAGCCTAATCCTTGATATCCCGATTTATTCTCATGGTAAGTAAACATGCCCTAAACAAGTACTGAAAATGTTATGATGCTTTGAAATATTAGTACATCGAGAACTTTAACTGTTGGATCTTGATCATTGCATATTTAACCAAAGAATCTAACGATTAAATATCACAAAAAAAAAAAAAAAAAAAAAATCCTCAATCGTACTGCTAGTTTAAGACCTAAACCGAACCATTTCGAACTGTGATGTTATTGGCGTAATACTTTATCGTGCAAAAGTTTGTCGTATTCCTTTCTCCAATTGTTGTGACCGTTGAGCGTTTTACTCGCAGCCGTGGCTTCCGGAAACTGTTTGTTTGTATGCAACTCAAGCTTTTCAAATCCTTTCTGTTCTTCATTAACGCGAAAAATAATAAAATATCACTCACTGACACTGGGTGCTTACAAACCACAAAGTATGGCCCTTAAGTTATATACCATTCAACTTGTCTGACCAACAAGAACATCTTTGTAAGGAGTAGGAGCTGGTTCTGCAGCTACATTTGGATTTGGTTCCACATGATGTGCATGATGATTGTTATCGTAACGAGCTGATGGTCTTTGTGACGATCTCCTCCGATGATCTTCGACTATAAGCGGAACCTGGCCTTCCCTTCCGCGAACGAGCCTCTCCTGCGCCCCTCCCCGCAGTTTCTCAAGCCTCAGTCCATCACCCATTTGTTGCATCTTGAACACCTTCACCACATTTGCTAGTCCTCCTATCAGCAACAACAGGCTTCCTCCCGTCCCCAGCCACACCCAAGTTCTACCCTGCACGCATTTACCAATAAATTAATTGTGTAAAAGATTATAATAATCAAAATTAAAGGAACTTAATTAAGTTAAGGAGGAAGGACTAAGGACTAATTACCAGTATCCGTAGGCCATGAAGGGACAGTCTATGTTGCTCACGGCTGTTGAGAATTGCAGCTACTGTGAACAACACACTCCCAATCAGAAATGGGATATGCACACTTTGTTGAAGTATTTGGACATGCCCGTCTGCCCTCTCGTAGATTTGGCACGAGTTGTGGATCGATCCAAGCAGCCACAGAACAGGACCAGCAATTAGAATGTTCTTCGCATGCCTCTCAAGCTTAGAGTACCCATATCCTTTCTCCGCCTGCCAATTGTGACAATACGTAGCACTTACAAGTCACAAACAAATGAACACATTGCAAAGATATGTCCAACATAATCAACGATCTGTCTACAATTATGAACACGTATTCAATACGAATATTTAGAAATACCCACACTCGTTAGATTGTCATGATTTTGGCCCATTGAGTGGTATACTAGTACCACTCCCCGGGTCTATTGCACCATCTGAATGGTCACTTTTCACCATATGAGTTTGTACGCGAAAAAAGGGTATGATCAATATTAGTTGGTTTTCTTAATTAAAAAGCTAGGGAGAAATCGAGAATGAGAGAGAGTATTTTTAGAGTGAGAAATAAAGAAAGAATATGCTCCGTGATTTCGAAATGAATGGTACAAATCCAGTATTTACAGTTTGTGAGTTGCTTAAAGATTAAGTGATTACTGCACTAATCATGAATTAACAATCTTAATGATGTATACTTACTTAGATCCTAATTACTAGAGTGAAGTCAAATACTAGCATTAACACAATTAAGGTAGCTAGTTCCAAATTATTCAATCAAAAATATGTGATATGTGTGATAAAATACCTGAATAAGAAGGAAAAGAATCCCCAAGAACAAAAGAACCGTGCCTAATGCCTGAACCACCGGGACAGCAAACTCGACGAGGGCGAGCTGCAAGTCGAACTCCATCAACGGCATCCGGTAATCGAACATGGCCAGGTGAGCCACAAGATCATGCAAATTCACCACCAAAATTAACAAGAAGGCTATAAGCATAAGCAGCAGGCCCGACTTGGGCTCGTTCGACAGCTGGGCCACGAACCCGAGGAGCAGCACGGCGGTGGCAAATTCGTAGAGCCCCGCGTTCATGTACTCGGCCCGGTTCCGGCTCAGCCTCGGGCCGTACATTCGGAACTCCCTTGCCGACGCCAGCTTCACCATCGCGTAACAATATATATCTGAGAAAATTAATGATTTTCTGTATGTTTATTGCGAACTAATAAAATTATGAAAAGGGCTTTTCAGCTTTGTTCTCCTTTCTGGTTTCCTGGTTGAGCGATTCCCAGGTTATTTATCCCTTGTATGCTCGAGAACCCTTGGCTTCTCCTGCGTCAGGGCAAGAACAAGACAGACTCTGCAAGTGATGAGAAAACAGAACTGGTACGTGGCTTCATGCATGGAGGACGCTTGTGTTTGGGATTTTAATGGTGGGTTGACGACACGTGGCAGTTCGGGACTGTGCTTGAAACGACACGAAGTTCTCCTGTGAATCATGGAAAATTTGATATGTTATAATAAATTCACCAAAAAAATCATGTTCTATAATCATAAGAGAATTTTGAATAATGCAAATGTTTTAACAGTTTCTTCGAATATATCATCTGTTTACATGCTGAAATCGTTAAAGTTATTAATAATGGTACAGGGTTTTCCACTTGAAGGCTATTTCAGTTAAAATCTGAAAAAGATAGATCAATACACAAATATGAAGATTTATTAACGTCTAATAAATATTGTCTAGTATACTAAGTATTATAATTAAAACGGTTGATTTTTTTTTTTTAATATTCAGCCACTTGTATTAGGTTACACCAAATCAAATCTGTCTTCTTAGCACATTAGAAATCACTCTAAGGTACGAGACACTAAAATGAAATATTTATTTACATACAACACTCAGATATATAAGTGCATTCTTAGCTAGAAGATGGGTAACTTGATTGGGAAGCAACATGCATTATAGACAAGCAAAATCTCACTTTTCTTTGAATAATGTTATTCATACCATGTTAAACATTTACTACATTTTCATACTATTTTAGATGGCATTTGATGTGAACAGTCATATCATTTGAATTAATCAGATTTTTAAATTTAGTTTATTATTCAATAAACTAATAATTAAGAAAAACTAGTTAATTAAATGATGATTGTGGTATACGATGAGCCTTTCTTATTCCTTTCCTTGAGTTTTGTAAATTTTTCAAATGATGTTATTTAAATTAAGGTGTAAGTCGGGTAGGGAGTGCGTTAAACTTTACAATGAACTAACAATAATATAATTTAACTTCACATTTGACGAGAATCGAACCTAAGAATGCGCTTAGTATCCCAGTATTTCATAGGCATCCAAAAAATAGTGATCCCTTCCTTAAAGAACCTGTATATGCCAGCAAAAAGAGTTATATGGTGAAGATATGAACACCAACCATCATTTTGTTACATTCATAAACCGGGGGTTAAGGTTGATAGTATGGCGACGTCGTCACCTGCTTTCACCTGTTTGCTCTCTCTGAAAACGTTGATGGCGGGAACATGGAAGCACAACCGATGGAAGCCAATCCTTGAACAATTCTCAACCCTGCATTACAAAACTACGAAAACCCAAGACCCCAACATAGTTTCCACCAACATTTGCATAACTCGCCACTGCAAAAGCGGGCAGCTAGATGTTGCCCGGAAAATGTTCGACGAAATGCCAATCAGAACCGTCGTCTCATGGAACACCATGATTTCTGGATATTCAAAGTGGGGAAGATTCAGCGAGGCTCTACGTTTGGTCTCAGATATGCATCACGGCAATGTAAGGCTAAATGAGACGACTTTTTTGACAACTCTCAGCGCGTGCGCGCGTTCGGGGTCTTTGAGTGAGGGAAAGGAGGTTCATTGCTTGGTTTTGAAATCTGGGTTAGAGTGCTTTGAGCTTTTGGGTAGTTCTCTGTTGTACTTTTACGCTAGTTGCCTTAAAATTGAGGATGCTAAGCGGGTTTTCGATGAGCTGCGCGGTGGAAATGAGTTGTTGTGGAGCTTATTGCTTGTGGGCTATGTGCAGTGTAATTTGATGAGTGAAGCTACGGAGTTGTTTGTGAATATGCCGAAGCGGGATGTTTTGGCATGGACTACGATGATTTCGTGGTACGCTAAGAGCGAGGATGGCTGTAAGAGAGCCTTGGAGCTGTTTAAATGGATGATGAGTGATCGGGTGGCGCCTAACGAGTTTACTTTGGATTGTGTTGTAAGGGCTAGTGGGAGATTAGGAGAACTGTGTGTAGGGAAGGCTGTGCATGGAATTTTGATCAAATATGGTTTTGAGTCTGATGAATCGATTGGTGGCGCATTACTAGAATTTTATTGTGTTTGTGGAGCTGTTCATTGTGCCAAGAGAGTTTATGATAGAATAGAAAGCCCGAGTTTAAATGCTTCGAATTCACTTATTCGAGGTCTTGTGTTGATGGATAGGCTTGAAGATGCAAAGCGAATTTTCAATAGACTAAAAGAAAAGGATTCAGTTTCGTATAACTTGATGATTAAAGGTTATGCAACGAGTGGTCAAGTCGATGAATCAGAGAGATTATTTGAGAGTATGCCTCATAGAACTATAATTTCTTCAAATACTATGATTTCTGTGTATTCTAGGAATGGTGATATTGATAAGGCTTCAAAGATTTTTGAAGAAACAAAAGAGGAAAGAAACCCTGTGACATGGAACGCCATGATGTCGGGTTACATTCAAAATCATCAGCATGAGGAGGCTTTGGAGTTATACGCAACAATGCACAAATTGTCAATAGACCGTACAAGATCCACTTTCTCTGCTCTGTTTCATGCCTGTTCATGCCTTGGATCCCTTCAATCGGGACAAGCACTTCATGGTCATTTGATTAAAACACCATTTGAATCAAATGTGTATGTTGGGACATCCCTGATAGATATGTACTCCAAATGCGGAAGCATCACCGATGCTGAAGCATCATTCATCTGCATTGGTTCACCCAATGTGGCAGCTTGGACAGCTCTCATTAACGGGTATGCGCAGTACGGGCTTGTCTCAAAGGCAATGTTGCTGTTTGAGAAATTGCTAAAGCAAGGAATCATTCCGAATGCTGCTACTTTTGTGGCAATTCTCTCTGCTTGTTGTCGTGCTGGTCTAGTCAACGAAGGGATGAGAATTTTCCACCTGATGGAAAAAAATTACGGAGTAAACCCTACACTTGAACACCATGCATGTGTAGTGGATCTTCTCGGTCGGTCTGGTTGTTTACAAGAAGCTATGGAATTTATTCAAGAAATGCCAATTAAACCAGATGGGGTTATCTGGGGAGCTCTGCTAAATGCTTGTTGGTTCTGGATGGACATGGAACTGGGCGAGAGCGTGGCTGAGAAAATGTTAAGTTTGGATCCAAAACCAGCATCCGCATACATACTCTTATCGAACATGTATGCAGTACTGGGAAAGTGGGGGGCGAAGATGAACGCGAGGAAGCAATTGACAAACTTGGAGGTGAAAAAGGATCCTGGATGTAGTTGGATTGAGCTGAACAGGAAAGTTCATGTATTCTGTGTAGAAGATAAGTCCCATCCTCATTGTAATCTGATTTATGAAACTTTGGAGTATCTGACAGCAAATATATATAAACTTTAGCGTTCAATCTGATTGTGTTATTAGGTAACGAAAATCGGATTACCATCTTAAGAGTTAATATATCAGCTCTTTGTCGAATCTAATTACCGCTGTTACTTCTCTCTTCGCATACATCGGAAAAATTACGAATTGATACTCAGTAAGAAAATAAACTTCTCATTACTTATCTGCGATTTTATATACAAAATTGACACACTTCGTAAGTTCATAAGAAATTGCAACAGTTAATAGCTCTGTTTTACAACACCCTACTGCTTTAACCGCCCCCTCGGAGAATTATTGAGTTAAACCGGTAACTGCTGTGAGGAACTGTGTTTTCAACTAGCTGCGAGTCTGCGACAGAATTGTAAATGTGTTAAATCTCCACTAACATATACTTAACATATTAAACCTATTATTCTCAAGAAAATGGAAGCACTCTAAACCAACCTTGAGTATTCTTTTTCTTCAGTTTTTGCCATTTTCTGTGTCACAAATCACAATCTGCAGCTGTATCGTCTTTTCGTCGTTAACCTTATTCCCTTCAGGATCCCTTTTGTTTGGTAACTCCACTGTTCCCCCTTTCCTGTACTTGCAGTAGAGCACTAGTTGAAGGATGCTCAATGGGGTTCCGACCAGATTCGGAGACTGCAATTCAAGTTGAAAAATTCAAGCTAATCCTTTTCATACTTCCATTTTTTGTATCAGAACAACAATTAATAAGGTATAGAGTTAAAAAAATTTATACGAACCGCAACAAAGATGTCGTGGCTGAGTAGTCCATAAGCCATCCAGAGGGAGCTAGAGATGAACGAGAAAAGAGACACGTAGAATGGCATGTATTCGACGCTCTTGGTTAGTATCACTTGCTTCTGCAATTATAAATGTTCGATTGTGAAGCTTAATTTTTTGTAACTGATAGATAGATTTTAATGTTGTTTGAAACAATGCGTAAGAAATTACTTACCACAACCACCAGGGGAGAAGCATACATTGACACAGAGGCCACTATAGCGACGCTTCCGACAAATACTTTTCGATGTTGGTGGTCATGGAAAACAACGGCTGAGATAAAGGCGGTGATGCAGAACACCAGAATAGCAGGTATCACAATCGCAGTTACTTTTATCTGCAAGTCCACAGTATTCAACAGTCAACGCATATTACCTCACCTTATATTTTCATGCATCCCATGCAGATGTTGCATGGCACCAGAAACTTTTCTATGAAAACCAAAATATTGTGTCAATTAATTGAAACTTGCCTTCCCTCGTGCTGTAGAAAACCACAAATAGATGATGATGAACGATAACTCGAAAAGAATCCCTGTGCCGTTAATGGTGAAGAGCGGAACGTTTTCCCATTTGTTGCTTACAACTGGGAGTCCATACCAAGTGTAAAGGAGACAGTTGAACAGCGTAGTGATGTAAGGTACACACGAAAACCCCTCTGTGCTTTTCTTCCTTACAATTCTGGACATAGTCAATCTGCAGGAAACACCAATAGTATTATCAGTTACGATATTTGAGCTAGGTAGTAGAATAAAAATAAGAGTGTTTTCACAGTTGACATTACGTTGGAGCAGCGAAAAGCAGCAAAGCGGCAGCATTCCCTGCAACAAACAGTATACAAATTATGATATCACATTGGTAAGAAACCTTTCTGCTACATCAGTATGAGGTTTATGAACAATGTAGTAAGTATATATCGCTCACCCATCACTCCGATCACCAATCGCAACATCTTCGACGTTGATTTCTCCCTCGGCAATGATTTGTAGTAAAAGACAAGATTGGTATTCACTAAGGACTTAAGAATGTATAGCCTGAAGTGTTTGACCGATATGTACAGCCTGCTGGGAATGCATATATATATACACGAGTGAGTGAGATGAATAGTTAGAGAATAAAAAAATTAAAAGCAGAAGAAGTGCTCTGTGTTTTTTATAAACTTGTGGATTGACTTTGCATCTTAGATTTTGCCGTTCAGATTGAAGCTGCGCAGGAGCAACGCATGCATATATTCAAGATGGAAGACATGCAAAATACAAGTTGAGAAGTGTTAGCTGTTTTCTCTGATGACGTGGCTTCCATTTAATCATGCTGCAGTAAGTTTAATTACTGTGAAATCCCACTTTTCTACTTCAAGTAACTTTTTAGTCCCTAATCAATCCAGGAGAGTGCATAAAGAACGGTAATTGCATTTAATCAAGGATTATCTTTTTATATGATCCTGCGGTATATACCGGAAAATCCACTCTCGGTAGAATTACGAAGATGAGAATGTGCGGGAGGATGATGAAAGAAAAAATCTAGACGAGTGATGGTATATAGAATTATAACTCCTTGCATTGATGTGTAGAAATATTACAACATATATAGGGTTATATTAATCCTTACTGAGATAGAAATCCTATAATAATTACAGTTGGAAATTACATTCTTATACTACATTCTCCAATTACGAAGAGGATTTTAGATTAATTAAGTCTAATCTAACACTATCATTTCGTGTCTCATGATACTGACCTTTTGCTCGAAATAATACATTTTCTTATACATTCAAATTGAAAAACGAACATCTAGAATTATTCACTTTTAGGAATGATTCGGCATCTATATTTTGTTCCAAACTAAACTTGCACCATGGTTTTGTAAATAGATTCTACACATGCTAGTGATTAGCATTATTAAACACACAGATGTTGTTTTCACTGATGATGTGGTTTCCATTATTCATTGTACACAATTTATTCTGTATATTCCTGAATTTCCTAAACCCGACATTTAATTCCGAAAATCTTACTTTTCTACTTGAAACAACTCTCTAGTCCCTAGTTTGAGGAGAGAACAAAAAGGAAAGCCATTGTATGCCTTTGCTCGTGGAGGAAGATTGTCTGCCCTCTGTTTGGATGTCATTCTCATCTCCTCCTATTTTTTGCGGTCACAATTAAATCACGTCAACATTTTATATTGATTTTTTTATAAAGATAATAAGACAAAAAGCAATAAGAATATAAAATGTTAACGTGGTTTAACCGTAATCGCACAAATAGAAGGGGATGAGAAGGGTACCCAAATAGGAGAGCAGACAATCTGCCTCCCTGTTCTATGTTATCCAGTTTTATCTAGTTGATCAGAAAAATTGTTAACTTGGCTGATGCGGAATCGATGTTTTGCTCGAAACATTGTTTTTGTTTTGTATTTTTTTTTTTTTTTGTTTTTTCTCTAGTTCTACAACAACAAAGTTCACATTTTTCTAACTTGACGTCATGAGGTAACTTGAGACTCGGAATGAAAACACATAAAGCAAAGCCACAGAATTGCAAATTCACAAGGAAAGGTGAGATTTTTATCAAGCATAATGTTGTTCACACACTCATTGTTATCTCTCACACGCTCTTGTTAATTTTTGTTCATTGATCTTCTTAAATACATTTGATCCGACGATTAAAAATTAAAAAAAATGTGTAAGAGATAAAAATGAGTGTATAAATATCATATCATCACCCTTCATCAAAGGGGGCATATAAACGGAAAAGCCTTTAATAACAAGGAAGTTTCATGAATATTTGCTTTCTTAAAACAAACTAATTGGCTTTGGTTTTGTGATGATGGAAGGAAACCATGAGCAATATATTATTTGAGTGGAGCTTTTTTGGTTTGGTCAAACCATTTTGAGTGGAGCTTGATCAAGGTCATGAGCTACGCATCCTATTCGACTGTCGTCCATTCACATTTTTGAATAATATATTTCCAGAACTAAACATGGGGCTTCAATTCTGTGATCTTATTGCCAAAGATGTAATAATTTGTAGTTTTCCAGAAAAGGGTAATACTTTTATGGAATTGGCCGCAG
The DNA here is from genome assembly GCF_963583255.1 of Pyrus communis. NCBI lineage: Eukaryota > Viridiplantae > Streptophyta > Magnoliopsida > Rosales > Rosaceae > Pyrus > Pyrus communis. The sequence goes on from NC_084818.1 coordinate 1,513,438, forward strand.
AAACGATGGACCCAAAATTCATCATAGCTTTGAAAGTTTTCACCAAAACTCAGCAAAACATTTTTCTCCAGCAATGTAATCATTTATTTTTCTTTTTTTGTTAAAAAACCTCGTACCCCTGAAGTTTCTTAAATAAAAAAAATAGAAAGTTTCTACCAAAAAGTGCTAAGAGCTCTATCACGTGCCTTTTCATTGTATAACCTCACATTTAAAATTTGACCCTAGGAAAATTTCATTTTCAAGTTCCACAAAGAGAAATTTGAAAACAATATATACCAGACAAACTTTCAAACGGTTCTCAGTTCTTCATTTATATAGAAATATGACTCCGTGTAATATATATATATTTTTTTTGAATAAAAACGATAGCTTTATTGATAACAAACTCATCAAGAGAGCAAATCATAAACCCTATATAAATCCTTATTGGGTAATATTGCTAAGAAAATTAAATTTGTAGACAAAATTGGCAAATTAAATGATGTGTCACCAATAGGCATGAGCACGTTTATCAACGTTTAAGTTATAATCTAATCATCAACTTATATATCATTTAGTTTACAAAATTTTGTCTATAAATTTAGTCTTTCTAACATTACCCATCCCTATTTAGATAGGTATGGTACATTAGTGCTAATTGAAAATTACATTCCTATAATACATGCAATAATTATGGAGATAATTTTGAATTAATTTCCTTTAATTTGACAATTTCAATAATCTGTTAATATCTTTTGCTTTTCATTTTCAAGTTGATAAATGTTAGTGCTAATAAGTAGGTAGGCAGACAAATAATGAACCATGCACAGTAAAAAGAATGACAAATAAAAAATAAAACGAATCCGAGTGCATATAATAAGAAAATTCTTACCGAGCTGCCGCCTGTTTCGGAAGGTTCACGACAGATATCCTGCCTTAACACCTTCACCATGTAATATTATGTTCCCTGGGCCAGTAGTCTATACGATCTTCCTTTTTCTTTGCCAAAAGGTTAATTTGCAACTTAATTATTTAATCACAACAAATCAAAGTAAAGTAGGCCTACTGTATATACATGGTTTTGTTTAAACTTATTAAAAACGTTGTCATCCAGCTCAAGAATAAATTCGGAAGTCAAAATTCTTCACTCAGAGATGATGATGATGATGTGTCATTGTGTTGTGTTTGAGTCATTCTTCCATCAGTTGGTGAAGTTGTGTTTGAGTCATTCTTCTCATCATTTGGTGAACCTTGTTTTCTTTTTTTCATGCTTCCATTCATTGTCTTCTTTCGAATACGGGGAACAAAATGAAACTAAAAAACAAAAAACTGAAAACAAATTCAAATTATTTTTATTGTTAACTCCTTGTTTTTATATATTATCTTGTATTTTTCCCTCTTAAGATCTTACCCTATCACCTCCCTTCGCACTTCTTCATTCTCCATGGTTTTTATATATATATTTTTTTTACGAAAAACTCTATTTCAATCCTTAAAGAAGATTACTTTTGAATAAAATCTTGTCTGAGATTAAAAATTAACTATAGTCCTTGGTATTTAATTGTAATTTTCAAAAATTAATTAGGCTGTAATAATTACTGAATTCTTTATGTAGGTTATATATTGATTCTCTTAAACAATAAAAATCTTAGGAGAAGTGCTGATTTAGTCTTTGGATTATTATCTTAGTGAAAATTAGGTCCCTAAATTATTTTTTCGGTAAAATAAGTCCATAAATTCATTAAAAATTGCTAATTTCATCTCTACTATTATATTTAAAGCTATTTTATCCAATTTTTCGTCAACTTAAGTTACTTGACACACTTTCAAGTGTAATATCGTCATTTTTTTCACCTATAAGTCCTTAACATTTTATATAGGTTGTGAATCTAATGTCTAATTTACCCTCCAAAGTTAATTCCATACACTATTTCTTTATGAAAAATTATCAATCTACCCTCCAATGTGTATTGTCACATCCCGGCCCGGGGGGGGGATCACTTTCCAGGCCCGCTCCACCACCGTAGCACGATATTGTCCGCTTTGAGCCCCGACCACGCCCTCACGGTTTTGTTTCTGGGAACTCACACGAGAACTTTCCGATGGGTCACCCATCCTGGGAGTGCTCTCGTGCGCTACTCGCTTAACTTCGGAGTTATCATGGAACCCAAAACTAGTGAGCTCCTAAAAGGCCTCATGTTATGTAGGGATGGGAATATACATATAAGGATCACTCCCCTGGGCAATGTGGGATGTCACAATCCACCCCCCTTAGGGGCCCGACGTCCTCGTTAGCACACCACGGCCAGGGTTAGGCTCTGATACCAATTTGTCACATCCCGGCCCGGGGGGATCACTTCCCCGGCCCGCTCCACCACCGTAGCACGATATTGTCCGCTTTGGGTCCCGACCACGCCCTAATGGTTTTGTTTCTAGAAACTCACACGAGAATTTCCTGATGGGTCACCCATCCTGGGAGTGCTCTCGTGCGCTACTCGCTTAACTTCGGAATTCCCATGAAACCTGAAGCCAGTGAGCTACCAAAAGGCCTCGTGCTAGGTAGGGATGAGAATATATATATATAAGGATCACTTCCCTGGGCGATGTGGGATGTCACATGTATCACATGCAAGTAACGTGATTTAATATAGTATACTCGAATCTAATATTAGGGATGTAATTGGCAGATTTTTATAATTTAATGACTGATTGTTCTAAAAAATAGTTTTGAGATTTAATTTTCACTTGGATGATAATTCAGGAACTAAATTAACAATTCAACCAAAATCTTATATATCATTGATAATTCATTAAATTTTCATAATAAGAAATCCATAAATTGTCATCTATTGTGTGCAAATTATTCCATATATATGCATACTACTTACCTATTTATGCTTAGATACTATAGCTATATACCGATACATTCATATCAAAACTTATGTACCTACATATTTGTACCAAAACTTAGGTACATTTGTATATTGAAACTTATGTACCTATATATGTGTACCGAAACTTGTGTACCAATACTTCTGTACCTATGAGTTTTTTAAAATATAAATTGTTTTCGTTTTGTTGTTGACTTTCTTTTAATTATAAGAATCTGAATTATGAATAAATTGTTTTATGTATTAATATAATTGGAGCACACAAAAAATACATTAATTATAGATGAGTGGAGATTTTCATATGGTAAGTTTATAAATAATAAATGTGCTATAATTACTTAAAGATGGTAAATTTTAAAAATAAGAACTTAAAAAGATTTCAAAAACCATTCAAATTAAAAACTAAAAAAAAAACTTATTTAAGTCCTAAAATCTAATAAACAAAAATATTTTTTGGCAAGACTATATTAGTACTAAATTCTTAAATATTAGAGAAATTTGGAAATAATTGTCTAACCATAAAGGCAGCTCTCACATCAATATTCAAGTTTTTGGAAAAAGTAATATACGTAACATTGTGAGACACCTCCACTCAAGCTTTTCTCCTGAGATATGCCAATGAAAACACTCATAAATGATAATTTATCTTTAACTGGAGGCAAATGCTATAACCTAGAACCTGAATTTGGATCCTCACCGAACTTTATTGTTCAGAGTCTAAAGATCAGAAAATTTGAATTTTGGTTTATGTGAAAAAGTGATCAAAACTCTTGGTTTGTGTGATGAGGTAGGCTAGAGAAATGGGTTAATGGGGACTGACAGATTTAATTTAAGCGGTACAAATTACCTGATCCTGAAGCTCTGAACAGTGAGACCTGGAGTGAATCTATGTCCCCTCGCTTGATACCAAGTAGTAGTAGTAGTAGTAATGGCGCATGTTCTAGGATTGAAATAGAAAGGCATTTTGTCTTGGAATGAGGAACCTCGCCGGATCTTCTTTGTGAGGATCCCAAGGATCCTCAAATCACATCCGTACATCGTACATTGTGTGGTCATAAATCATTGTAAATTTTTTTTATTTAAAATTGAATATAAATAGTACCTGACAAAAACTGACCGCACAATGTATGATAAACGGATGCGATTGGAGAATCCCTTGGATCCTCACAAAGCGGATCCGGTGAGGATCCTCTCTCTTTGTCTTGGTTCAAGCTATGGTAATAATGTATGCAGAGTATTTTGCATTTACATATTTGTACTGGGTGATGCTAGACAAATTATTTATTTAGACCAAATTTTGTAAATTAATTATATGATGTGATGGTTGATGTTTGAATTATTACTAAAATGTTGATTAACATGTTAATTTTTTCATTGGCGACACATATCACATAATTTACAAATTTAGTCTAAAAATTTGATTTACCTATCATTACTCATTTGCACAAGCTATAGTATCAAGGCATAATTCCTCTATCCAGTAGGACAGACAATGAATTATTGAAGAAGATGATAAAATACATGCATGTGACCGAAACAACATAATGAAGAAGAAGAAGAATCGTTCAAATGCTGACCACCATGTACTTACTACGTATGCTACGCACCTTCCGTACCAAGACTTCAAATTGTCTATCATGATGATATACAGGCTGGTATATTACCGAGTCAATGTTACTATCATAGATTAGTATGATTTGGTACATAAAATAACTTTTATGTTACGAGTGCAACGCAAATACAATTGAGTATTTAAATCAGAAATGGGTGAAGCGGACCAAATGGAGCTCTCAACTAACCGAATCAAACCAAGTGTTCTTGAACTAGTTCAATTTAGTTAGATTTACATGGTGTCCGAAATCAAATCAAACCAAACTAAATCGACATATTTTATAATTAACTTTTTTTATTTCAATTAGGAAAATCAGATTGAATCAAACCGTGCATGTCTACCCCACTTACAAGTCAGATCATGAAAATTCCTATCCGAAACAAGGGAACAAGATTTGTCACCCATGCGTGCTGGAATTATTTCTATCCGTCTCTTTTTTATCTAAATTTGGTCAAATTGTTTCACCTATAAAGAAAGTTAAGATTCTATCGTAAAATTACTTGACAATATGGGGAGTAGCTAACTATTTATAAGCACATACAAAGATCCTAATCTTATCAATGTTAGATTCATTCTCAAAAACTTAAAATAATTTTGTCAAATTGTGCAGATCACCCACGTGACAATATATATTACTGTCAACGGATAGTGCAATGCAAAAAGGTATTAATTATACATATGTATAGTTAAAATTACGATTTTCTTTCAAACGTAGTTTAAAAGTTATACGTAAAATTTACATACACGAGCAAATTCAACGTTTTAGGCCATAAAATGACATTTTAACTACGTATATAAGCCTCAAGTGTAATTTTTGGACAAAAATTATAATTTTGACTAATGGTAAGAGAAGCGACTTGATGAAAAAAGTGTTGAGAGAAAAGAATAAGGATTCTCTCTGGATCCTTTAGGTGAGAATCCTGGGGATCCACGTATCTTGTCCGTTTATCGTACATCGTGCGGTCAGAAATTATTTTAAATTTTATTATTTAAAATTGAATACAAACAATACCTGAGAAAAACTGATAACACGATATACGATGAATGGACACTATTCATGAATCCCCAAGCTCCTCACAAAGAGGATCCGGATTCGAGAGAAAATACTGTACTGTTTGATTCCTTCCATGCATATGCTAACAAAGGTTAAGAGATGAATGAACCTTTTAGGGAAAGCAGTTATAGCTAGGCAACAGATATAGCTTTTGCCTATTGCCATTTCTTCTTTCTTCCTCCCTTCTGCACTCTCTAATGTCAACTACAAGTCTACAACCACAAGGCCTACTAGTCAACAAACAAACAAACTCTCACGTAAACACGCTTTGTTGTTGTTGATTGTTGGGCAGCTTAAGCTTGTATTTTTAACTGAAAATATGACTTTAACTCCTCAAACTCAATTTCTTTCATATAAAACCTGACATAAATTTTTTACTCAAATAAAACCCAATAACTAGACTCCACATAAGCAAAATCATTAATTATGTTTGACTTTACACATTTTAAATTTTTCGAATGCCTGAAATACCCCTTTTTGCATGTTTAATGTGCACAATTAAACATATGTAGATTTTAAGGAGGATTAATGATTTTTAAAAAAAACATAAAAAGTACTAATATTCTAAATGCATTGCATGTTATATGAGAATTCAAGATTTCCACGCTTTGTAATTAATTTGGTTGATTCATGTTTCTCTCACTCCATAAAATTTGCTTCTAATTCGATATAGGAATTAATTTGGCAAGTTTTCTTAATCTTAACAACATTTTTCAATTTAAATATATATACATTAGTGAAATAGTCTATCTTTTAAAATATTTATCAATAAAATAATGTACTTATTGTTCAAATTTTAGGATAAAATTTTACCTGTTCTTATTTAACAATAATGTATCCACAATGTTATTTTTGTATGAATATAATTTACCTACTTTTTGATTTTATATGAAACTAATTTACCTAATGTGACAATAATGTATCTACAATACTACATAAAAGATTTACCTTTTTTAACAACACTAGTGTATCTACAATTTTGTTTTCGTATGAATATAATTTACCTACAATTTAACTTTTCAAAAAATGTATCTTCTATTTTATGTTTTACTATCATATGTATGTTTATGTGTTCGCAAAATAATTTATCTAAAGTTATATAGTTAAGAGATATTGTAATGCATTATATTAATCCATTATTAGATTGGTAAAAGAAATTGTTAAAAACGTGAGCCATAATGGTTGGCTAATAATGTTTGTATGAGAACAGTTATAGAAAGTTGTGGCATAAATTGTAAATAACTTATATTAATAGGTTACTTGTTTTCTTATATGGCAATTTATTTAAATTTTGGGTTTTTACTAGATGTTGATTCATAGGTGGGTTTTTATCCGAGATATATGAGTTGTATGGGCTTATATCTAAACAACCCTATTTTTAATATACATACATACATATATACATATATATATATATATATTATACATATATATAATACATTTCTCCCCTTCTTCATTCATTCATTCCTTCTCCTCCCAAACATTTGCTCTCTTGTTTTTAGTGTAAGAATCAATGGAGAGCATGGACCGATGTCACCAGAAGCGACCCAAAATCACCATTACTGATCAGTCTGAAGGTCTGTGTGCATTTCATTCCTTCCCAACTAACTTTTACTCACCAGTTAAGTCTGAGTTCTTAATAAACTTAATTTTCTATATTTATTTGGGCAGAGGTTATTAGCAATGAATGGAAATTCATAAACATAACTGAACAAGAAGAAGATCTCATATATAGAATGTATAGGCTTGTTGGACCCAGGTATGTTGTTTTTTTACAAATCAAAATCCATATGTTTTTCTATTTAATTTTGCACCTAGTAATACTAATATAAATGTTTTAAATGTCTAGAACATAGTTTAAGTGTTTAATTCCTTATATTTGTTTTTATAAAATAATTCGTTTATGATTCAGATTAGTACATAGACTTATTTTATTAGTCGCAAGAATCGAAAGATGAATTGAAGTCCTGCAAATAGAAGCGTAGTGTCACCAAATAGAGCATTGCTCGAATAATTAAAATAAGAATGAACGTGTGTGTTTGAATATTTAATAAATACATGGTAATAGTAGCCTTTCCCACCCAAAATTTTCCTTTTCTATTTTATCTCTAACCCTCTCACAGCAAAAGCCTGAAAGCTGGTTAACTGTAAAAATACTAGTAAGAAACAAAATGCACTTTGTATCCACTACTAAAACCGGATCCTCTCCGGATCCTTTTGGTGAGGATCATGGGGATCGGTAAATCATATTCGTTTATCGTATATTGTACGATCAGTTTTTGTTAAGTATTGTTTGTATTTAATTTTAAATAAAAATATTTAAAATAATATCTGACCACGCGATATACGATAAACTGATATGATTGACGGATTCCTGGATCCTCACAAAGAGAATCCGACGATGGTTCGGAGGATCCGGATTCCTATAAAAGTCTACAACACAAAGCCATGTGATTATTCAATTCCAAACAAACACACACCATCTGAGAAAGTAGTGTCTTTTTCTTTAACGAGTGAGAAAACAAAGAATAGACGTCTGGTACTCGCACTCTGAAGTTGTAAACTTTGTCTTTTCTACTGTCTGGTCTGTAAAAATTGCTGCTCCTAAAGATTATTGTACTCTGAAAATCACAACTGCCTCCACGGCTGTACCCTAGATATTTCCCTTGTCCAACAGTCAAATTTGGCTTTGAATCCATATATACAGGATCCTCAAACCCCTTCTTTCGAAAGCACTTCTGCTTATAAGTATTTTAGTTAAAATATTAGAAAGAACTAATTTTTTTTGGGAGTTTAAACAAAATACTTATAGTATTGTTCACTTTTAACGTTAAGAGCATTTTTACTCTAAAAAGTCATTTCTAATACTATTCACTTACAACATATTTTTATCATTTTGGTTAAAATTCAGAGTATTCAATCATTTTTCATTAGTTTCTTTTTTTTTTTTTTTTTTTTTTTTTACTAAAAAACGTAAGTGCTTCTATAGGAAGTGGAAGCGCTTATGGTTGACAGAATGGACTTCGATCTATGATCTAGAAGCATTTTCAAGTTTTATTGTCAAACTAGTTAAAAGTGTTTTGGTAGGCGTAAAGCGCTTTTAGTATTTCCAGAAGCAATTCCAAGCAGACTGCAAAATCAGGGTCTTACATGAATAATAGTAAATATTGTCTTGCGGTATTTGCATCACCGTGTTTTGGTATAAGAATGATCAGAAATTTTTCTTCTTCTTTTTACTTGGTTTCAGGTGGGATTTAATAGCTGGGCGGATTCCAGGTCGAAAAGCAGAAGTACTAGAGAGGTTCTGGATCATGAGACATGGGCTCTAATATTGATCGTCGTCAAATGTTTAATGGATTTAAGTAGTAGTCTCCCTTTTCGATTGTTTTCTGTGCCTATCTATTATTGTGTAGTAAATCAGTTCTTGCAGTTCTCTCTCTCTTTAGATAAACTGTAATGAGGGAAAAGAAAAGGTAAATATATGGCAAGGTAAATTTCAAGTTGCCGCGGCGGCGGGGTGAGATAACAACACACAGTTCTTGTAATACTTATGCGTAAATCGGAATAAAATAATTGCACATTTCATCATACAAAAGGGTGAAAATATTACATTTCATACGTATATACAAAAGGTATGTGCATGGAATCTAAGGGCTTTATATATCATCCGTAGAACGGTTGAGAATGAATTTTACATTAATAAGGGGAAAGACCTTGTATGGGTTTATAAGAGGTTGAGCTACTCCTCATATTGCCAATTGGTTTTATGGTGGAATCTCAACTTTCTTCATGGTATCAGAGCAGGTTGTCCCACTTGTGAAGCCAAATGGCCAGACACGCTCCATGTCACCCCGTTGTGTTGTTGTCCACATGTTAGGCTTGAAAATTCGCTACACGTGAGGGGACGTGTTGAGAAGGATTTCTACATTGATGAGAGGAGGAACCATGCATGGGCTTATAAGAGGTTGAGCTTATCCCCATATTGCCAATTAGTTTTATGGTGGAACCTCAACTTTCTTTACTAGACGTTATGCAATCTCTATTTCACTGACCTTTACAAAAGTTCTTCCATGGTACAAATGTGACTAGTATACAACATTGACATGGCAATCAGTAGTAAACCGAAGGCGGAAGATCTTTCAAAGACGAGATGCATATGTGTCGATTACTTTAGACTATGTATCTGCGAAGATAATCTACTCGAGCAGGATGTTTGAGCTTCATGAGAGCCTTAACTTCATGCTTTCGAACCATTTCTCGTGAAATATTTAAGTTTCCGGCAATCTCCTAATGTTCTATCACCCTTACCATCAAGCCCGTATCTCTGTCTGATCACCAAGCTTTCTTTCAGCTTCAGGGAATCAAGCTGGGAGAGAATATGCATAGAAAGGATTAGCGTAATTGAAAAAATGCAGCTTATAATAATCCTATTGATGTCTAGGTAGCAATCAATTTTCAAGCGGAGAAAGTAGTGAAGTATTAATCTGAGGTTTTAGGAGAGGATGAGTACCACATCATCAATAGCAAGCCTGAGAAGAGCAGGTTTCCGCCGGTTATCACCTTTAACACCATCAACATCAGTAATACCGTTGATATACTCCTCTAGTGTGGTTGCATGCCTTGAATGAAGAGAGAGAACAGGCTTTGAGGCCCTCATTACTTCATGACACCTCTCAGGGGAAATTCCGACTTTATCAATTATCTCTTCATCAGTTGGCATTCTTTTGAGCAAAAACACCATCGCTCGCTTGGCCTTTTGGATTTCCGCCCTAACCTGCATAAGTTTTCATCACTTGCAACTTGCATTCTACGACACTGCCATTCACTTAAGAAAGTAAAGTTCCTAGAAAGATAACGCTGCCATTCATTTCCTCTTCCATCACAAAAACTTATTAAGTCCAACATTATAGCCAAAGTCTAGGACCCTCATCTCTGTGAGCTAAGACCGCCAATTTCCATGCTTATGTACTATTGTTGTCAAAGGATTCATGTCAATGATTATACTATCCTGAAAAATTATAGCCCTGACCTAGCTTAGGTACAAAAAATGCGTACCGACTCAAGGCCAAATGAAACACGAGTAAAGCTTGAGACTGTCATGGAACGTATGATGGCATGAATCCTGCCTGGCAGAGCATATGTCGAAATCTGAAAACTCTTTTTTGGTTCAAAGCGATCAATTGCCGTAATAAGCCCCCTCCCTCCTGCCTGGCAGTGGGCTTGAAATTTTGGACCGTTCGCAAAGTCTTGAAAATATTTATTAATAATAAATAACACGAGTCGGAGATTGTGCTGAAAGAAATATCAGCATTACCAGTTAGTTTCTCTGCTTCACATTTAAAACTAATATAATCAGTGTTGAAGGCTGAAGCCAGACAATGCTTGCCTTGATGAGCTTGTTTCGTGCAGCTTGAACAACTTCGAAATGTTTTTTCACTTGAACCACACTCATAGTTGTCGCCTCAGCCAATTTGCCGTTAGTTGGTTCTGTCCCCAAATCTTTTTGTAATTGCTCTCTCACTTCATGAAGACCCTGGATCATGAAATGTAATTATTTAACAGCAAAATACATCCCACACAACACAACAAGGGAACAATTCCGCAACACACAAGACAATTTTCAAGACTACAGCCAGAAAACGGAAATCTGAGAAGGCTTACCTTCATAGGTTGCATTAGCTTGAACAACCAAGCATGCTCTGAAGAAGTTAGAACCGGAGGAATCTTCATCTTTTTCCATTCCAAACTGACCAGATCAGTTGAAGCCGAATACTCCCTAACCAGCGCCTCAATCTTCTCGTTTTCGTTCTTTTGATCTTTCCTCTTTCAAACTACTAAAGCAACCACTCTCTCATCCTTATTCCATTTCAATGCAACCCCTTTATCAAGATTCAATCTTTTAGCATTCTTTGTCTTGCTCCTAACCACATTACCACTTGTTCTCTTCTCTTCTTTCTCATGATCACCTTCGCTCATTTCCTTCCTCCTTTTCCGATCCCTCCTCATCAAGCCGTCTGCAACCTCCACATCCGAATCAGCTCCAATCTCGGGGCTACGCTTGTACAAGTTTTTTAGCTTGGCAGCTGTTTCATTGTAATCCACTTCCAAAGTAGTACACGGAGCAGCTTCATCAGTAGCGGTAGGTTTCACACTTTTCGCGAGTTTTCTAGCTTTCCCTGGCCTCTTTTGGTGCTACTTTCGTGTTTCTATAGGCAAAGGTATTTTTACCTGGGTTGCAACCAATGCCGTCTTATTGGATTCATCTGTTTCAAATGCAACTGTCAACGGCTTTCTGAATGTAGATCTCTGACTTGTCGATTTTGTGTGCTCAATCTTAACGGAGTCCATGCCGCGGAGGTTGAAACTGTCACGACTCCCATGCCAAGTTGCCTCAGAAATAGTCGAACCGATGAGGTTGACAGCTTTATTTGTGCACAAACTCTGCAACCACATATAAAGAAATGTAGCCATATTTTAGCCCTTCCCCGTCTAGTACAATCGCACATAAATATTTATTTCAAAATATACAAATATGCAAAATTATCTCAAGTTCTTAATTTCCAATTCTGATCTCTCCATTTCTTTTATACAAGCGATACTCTTCTTTAAGTTGATCTATAGTGCAAAAGGAAAATTCTAACTCATGTGCATAAAAGAAGCACTTGCGCTCTATCCAATGTGACCACATGCACTTACGCCATTTCCAATGTCTCTATTTCTGAAGCTTATAAGTTATGATAAAAATAAAACTACATACTGAACTAAATTAGTCTAATTGTCTTCACCAATCTCAACTCTTAAACCCTATTGATTCTGTATGATTAATATTTAACACCCTCCAAAATTCATAGAAAATTGGAAATTAAGAACTAAGAAGCGTGTAAATTATCAGTAGAGCAATAAAATAATTCTCGCAATGGAAAAAAAAAAGGGAAAATTAGACAACTAAAAATTCAGAACATTACTGATCATGAAGCAGAATTCTTTACATATATAATTTTCTCGGGAAACAAACGCATTCCAACTGCTATCGAGAGCTGAGTTCCAGAGAATCATACCTCTTTTGCATAAAACAATGCTCGACTGATCCGATGACAAGAATTTCGAAGAATCTCAGGGATAAGAGTTTAAGAAAGTTCGAGACTTTTTTTGGTAAAGAAAAAGTTCGAAGCTTTACAAGTGACAACGTAAATGCGAGAAATACGGTGTCTAGAAATTATTAAGTAAGCGGAACCAACGGTCCGAAGTCTACTGATACGCTAACATCGACGGCAGATACGTGGACACGTAGGTCATATAGACCCGGGTTATTAACTACGGTGCGTGGTTGTTTTGAAGAGGAGGATGGTGTTTGTGAAGCTCTGGCGTGGCTGGTTGTGATTGGACCACAAGATATCGAGGAGGGAACCGGATTCTCTTCGGACCCAAATAAACTGAGCCTCATGAGCAAAGGATCTAAGTCGTTGAAATTTGATCCAACGGTTACAAACAGGGGGCCCTTCTAAAAGTTATAATAATTGTAGCCGTTAGATCAAATTTCAACGGTCTAGATCCTTTGATCCTTAGGCTCAGTTTATTTGGGTATGAAGGGGATCTAGTTCCATAGTGGAAACCTGTGGATGAAGTTGGTGACACATGGGCAGGTTATTATTGGACGGTGTGTATTTGTTTGTGGAACCGGATCCACTCCGGACCCTTTGAAACTAAGCCTCCTGACCAAAGGATCCGGGCCGTTGAAGTTTGATCCAACGGCTACAAACAGAGCCCCCTCTAAAAGTTATAATAATTCTTCCCGTTAGATTAAATTTCAATGGTACGGATCCCTTGGTTAGGAGGCTCAATTTACAAGGATCCGGTTCCTTTGTTTGTAGTTTGTGGGACCTACATAAATGTTGGCGGTCTTTGGTTTATACTGCCTGCTGAGAAAGAGGAAATTGCTCAATAGGGTAGTTGTGAGGAATCCAAAGAGTCTGCGCCCGAAGAATTTTCTGAGATATGCTCGCTGCTCAGTGCTGACTTGCTCACGGATCCGAATGCTTGCGCCAAAGTTTGCTGAAAGTGTTGTGAAAGCAATGGGCCTGAGTGTTTTCTCAAAGCGCTATGCTGATGACAGAAGAGTTTCCCTCTTTGCCACTATGTAGAAGACTCTAATCCTAACTATTGAGACCATGCGTCTTGAGAGGGATGCGATTTGTGACGTGAAAGAAGCTGAAGTTGTGATGGCTGTCAAAAATAGTTGAAGGTTTTCCTTAATAATTTGGAGATCAAATCCACAGTATACTCTAACCAAACAATATAGGAATCACATTAGAATTAATATGTACTTACTCACACAGGCATTTATCCTGGAGTTCAAATCACGTACGTATATAAAATTATACTTTCCTCCGTTGGCAGCAGTAGGAATCCAAATCAAAGAAATGCTTTGGCCAAATCCTATTAGTGATTAGGTCACCGGTCTGCCGCGAGTGCAGATTATTTCTCAATCTTTCCTTCTTATTAGCAAACCAAATCACCAATCTTCAAGAGCCAAATTTGAACACTTACGTACGTTTTCAGATGGCAGAGACCCGACTACATCTCTATGATATTATTAGGGTTTTGCATCATCTTCAGTTTGAATTCGTTTCTTTGAGCTCTGACTTGTGAACCTTAACTCCACTTTCATCCTATTTTTACTTATGTTACTTTTACTGCATTATCGTAAATATACAACAGTCGTTATTAACGGACTAACTTATACATATTGGCCTGGCTAGTTAATTACTTGTTACTCGAGATCATACATCATTTGTAAGTATCTGGAAAATAATCATATGACATGCATATCATAGAAATTAAGGTATATAATTAAAGATTCTATGTTTTGAAGTTGGGAACATATTTAAACTCTTGACAATTATGTAGGAGCTGTATCCAATGAGATTGTCCTGTTATGGCTCATTAATTAGTATTGACCGGTATCATATTGCTGGTCTCATTATTTTTATATCTTCCCCCATAAGAATTGGACTCTCGTTAATAAAAGTTACGTAATATGTTCATGATCATAAAGTTTAAGTCCCCTTAGACACAAATTTTTTATAGAAAGGTATTGGAAAAGTCACATTGCGGTCCTACCATTTCCACACGGCTAAACCTTTTGGTTTCTGGTCAGCAACTTGGACAAATGAAGTGAACATAATCAGCATTCATCTAGAAGTATAACGTTTGAACATGAACATAATATTGCGGCTACAGTTACGTACCCTGCAATTTCTCTCCATTTTCGTGGCATCACCTTTTGCTCTTTTCGAGTCAGTTTTATGCCAATAATTGAACTTTTTGAATCGGTCCAATTGTTGTTTTGAATGACTCAGCGTGTGTGTATATATATATATATATATGTGCGGGTTTAATACTAAGGAAATTAAATTTATAAATAAAATCTGCAAACTAAATAATATATCACTAATAAAAATGAGTAGTTTATCAATGCATAAGTAATAATTCAATAATCAATTTCCATGTTATTTATTTTATAAAATTTAGTCCCCTTGCATTACCCCCTATATATATGTGGGTCGAATCCATGACACTATTATTTTTACACAACTTTTGATACGTATTTTTGTGGAGCTCACTCTGTAATATATTTTAACGATTTGAACTGCCTATCTTTTAGGCCATCATTCATAAATAATTCTTACAAAAAATTAAACAAATTCAAAACCACTAAGACATTCATTTTTCAAAACCACTAAGACATTCATTTGTAGTAAAAAAAAATAAACGAATATGATTCTACAAAGAAACTCTAAACCTTTAATCCAACAGTCATATGTTTTCAGATTTTGGTGTTTGTTGATAGACATGATTTTTGAAAGAAGACCTAATAATAACATTTCAGATCTAATCAGCATATTGCTAAATGTAATCAGCATATTGGTCGTGTATATTAGGTATATATAGACATCATCTGTTGAAGAAAAATCAAGACACTCGTGAGTGAAATATATATTAAACAATTAAAAAGGAAGTTTAAGGTCTTATGTTTACTGTTTTTTCGATATATTGTCATAGTCATGCTATAACATCATGTCAAAATAGCTTGAAATTGGATTTTAACTACCAAATGAGAAAGTCGTACAAAGGTACAAGTTTTAGACCAACATGCATGTTCTTAATCTTAAATATGATTACTGATTTTAATTACCATATGGTATTGATAAACAGTTTAATTTCTTGCAATTTAGCCATCATATGTTATTGTTTTACACTTTTTTGAACATTCATTCTCTAAATTTGGCGCAAATGTTTAGTATACGCATCTCAACTCGAAAAATGAGAAAATAAAAGTGGAAACAGCTCTCAAACAATACTATACTATATCAATGTTCTCAAACAACCTTATTATATTGTAGTAATGTTCTTAAATATTAGTATTGTTGTATCAAATTAACAACAGTTTTTAGTCTATATTAGTCTATATATATATGCATACTACCACTTTTACCATTAACTATTAATATGATGTGATGATTTATTACTATATACTTAAAAATACTCTGATTCAAAACTGTTTACTCTTAAGAAGCTCATTTTCCATTTCAAACTTTCAATATCAATATATAGTACAAGGAAACAAAACAAAAGTTACAAAGCTATCATTTGTTTTTCAATCTTGTGGGTTAGTAACTCACCTTAAAAAAACGTGTTGGTTGAACTAGAACCGATCAGATCCCACATAAAAAAATTCCATAAAAACAGATTCTACTTGAACTTTATTAATCATTCAACCCCATTCCCATGTGTAATCTTAATTAGCGATCCTAAAAGTTCCACATTTATAAAATACTAAGCAAAGTTAGTGCTCTTGTTTGTCACAAAACATGTTCAAATTTACCATGCATCCATGCATGTATGTTTCAGGTTTCAACACGCTCGCTTGCTCTACGCGTGAGGACTGAGTATAGAAGACTGCACTATTTGCTTTTTCTTAGTTTTAAACTTTCTGTAAATCTTATGAATATTAAATACAATTAAAGGAAAACTATTATAATTAAGCTTAAGTATGTTACATGACCGACCGTTCTTCACTAATAATAAGGCACGAAAATTACGCTAGCTAGTAGCTAGTTCCCTGACAATCTGAGTGTATTTTCACACTTAATTAATCAATTTTTCAACCATTGAACGTTTAGATTATCAAGTCTTGTGTTGGCTTTTGCGTCTGAGCTTCTTGTCTCTTCGAATATAGGAGATCCAATCCAATTTGCACGTTAACGTAAGCAAAGTTTTGAAGCTGATGTGATGTATATATCACTCTTTTGTTCTTATTTGTCCCCTAAACTCTTCGAGTTTTCCACATTGGTCCTTTTATTTTTTCTCAAATTGGCTCATAAACTTTTGAAAAGTGTGTTTGTTAGGATAGAAGGGTTTATCGTTACAAAAGTTAACAGAGTAGCACGTGACAACTAGAATTCTTTTTATTTCTTGGCACGTGTCCACTTATGTTCGAGATTAGGCATATTGCTAAAAAATGGACAAAACCAACAAATTCCTCTCGTCATTTTGGTTAGAGTCTTTTAATGGGGACTTAAAGTAACAAATTAAGACATAAAACTAGTTTTAACTATAAGAAAATCAACAATAAGTGACATGACGGTAGAATATGATTTAATATTCTTTTTATTAACATGTGTCTTTTTGAGTGGTTGTTTTAGTGTCACAAGGTATAAACAGTATCTCTTTATTCTTCGTATATTGACCACATTTTTTATTCCTATTTGCATTTCAGTGGGTTGGTCTGGTATGAGAAGTTTGGGAAGGGGTATATAACAGCATCTTTAACTTGTGAATTTCTAATGATCGTCGTGTTCCGCATGCTAGCTCATGTACTATTCTATGTTCTTCTAGAAAGCGTGCTAATCCCTATGTTGTGCGGAGCTGAGCATCCTCTATTCACTAGGATAAAGCTTTTCTCTGCATGGGCCTTCTGCAGTAAACCCCCAATGGGCGGTCGTCAATCATCATAAAGTAGTCCCCGCAAAGCTTTCGGGAATAGGGGCAGTGTTGTGTGTAAGTATAACATTTTTGGTCGAACCCGCCCAACTTCCCTTGCCTTGGTTTGTTCCATTGACAAAGACGCCAAGTGACTTTAGATTTCTGAGTTATTGCTATAGCCAAACATGAGGGAAATATCATTTATACGGAGACTGACAATATCATTAAACACCTTATCAATTGAATTTAGTGTCAATTTGAAAAATGTTCTTGCTAACCTAGTTGAGACCGTGGTGTAATAGAGCCAAGAAAGTACGAAATGACTCTCCCACACCATTAAACTTAACTAACGTTGTCATCCGACACATTTTAAGAACTTTAGAGACAAACATGAGACGGGAGAAAATGTTTGAGGACCAAAGTGGAACAACCACTAAAATTTAGAGGCAATTTTGTATTTAAGTTTTCTCAAAAGATCTCTCTTGCCTTAGCCTTAGTAGAATAGTAGTATTAACAACGCGGAACTAAGTTTGAAGTCTTTGGTCTCTCTCCTACCTTTTTATGCTTAATCGTTGACTTTCTTTCATTTCCCTCTTAATCTAAATCATCGAATCACCAAATGAGATGATGAGATATATAGTTTTGGTGCTTAGCTCAGCTTAGCTTATGGGAGGGAGAAGGCACATGAAGGCTGAAACGGTCAGCAATTGGACTTCCTCTATACTCTTAACTTTGAACCTCCCAATTCCTATGACCAAAGACTGGTCTGCTACGAAGAAATTCCACTTCGATTTTCTCAGTCAAACTTCTCTGTTTCTTTCCCTCACTTTCTGTAGATTCAAAAACACCTTCCCTTAAATTCCCATAACCATCTCTCATTCCTCATCAAGTTTCCATCTTCAGATTCTTCCCATCTCATCACTAATCACAGTGATTACACATACTAATCCAAAACACAAAAACTCAGCTTAGCCTTCTCACAAATCTGTCTCCCGTTTCTTGTTCTGGTAGTTTTTGTCTCTGATTTTGGTAAAAATACATATTTTACTTCAATCTGTTGAAAACCCAGTTCTTGTTTTGCGAAATCTTAACAGATAACTTCGTTCCTATATCTCATGTGCTCCTACTGACAAATGGAGAACTGCAATATACATTGGGAGCAAAAGAGTCTTGTAGATGAGCTAGCACAAGGGAGGGAGCTGGCTAGGCAGCTACAGATCCATCTCAACGTTCCATCTTCCTCTTATGGAACCCGGGAATTGCTGGTTCAAAAGATCATACTTTCGTACGAAAAAGCGCTTTCCATGCTGAACTCTAGCAGCTCAGCCTCAGGAGGTGAGCAACAACTGCCCACAGGTCATGTTGCAATTCGAATGGTTGAGTCTCCGCCGCATTCGCTAAATGAAAGTCCCAGGAGTGAAGACTCCGACCGCGAATTCAAGGACCATGACAACAAAGATTCCTCTAGGAAAAGGTTAATATAGAAAGAGATTTTCATGATAATGTTTTAGTACTTAAGGTGATCTTAAATGGTGGTGATTTTGATTTTTTCATGAATGTTGCAGGAAAAATCTCCCACGGTGGACACAACAAATAAGAGTTACATCTGGTATGGGGCTTGAGGGGCCTCTTGATGATGGATTTAGTTGGAGGAAGTATGGCCAGAAGGACATACTTGGAGCCAAATATCCAAGGTATATATAGGACTTTAGATTTTCTTCATACATATATAATCTATCTTTAGGTCTTCAAATCAACTAGCTCCAATTATAGTTTAATCGATATCTATGACATATAACAAGTCCATTTCTAGCAAGAAAAACTTAGCTATCTCTATTATGTATATATTTCTTCTCTATGTCGTTTTTTTCATGTCTCTCTCATCACGTAATTGTCATGTAATAAAAAAGACAGACAAAGAAATAATACTCAACAATTTCATATAAGTCTTCTCCTTCCTTTATGTTAAATTACAACAAGCGCATATATAGTAAACATCAAAAAAGTATGACTTGGTCAATTGAACCATTTGTTAATTACCCTTTATGACTGGTCAAATGAACCGTTGACAAAAAACTTAATGCAGTGCATAACATTAGATTCATTCACCTTGGCAGAGGCTACTACCGCTGCACTCACCGAAACGTCCAAGGCTGCTTGGCCACAAAGCAAGTCCAACGTTCCGATGAAGACCCGACGATCTTTGAAATTACTTACAGAGGAAAGCACACATGTACACAAGCCTCCGCCGGCACAAGTACTCCTCCTTCACCGTCACCGTTGCAGCCTGAAAGGACTGAACGGCAGAACAACCTAGTGGATCCTCAACAAAACCAGCAACAATCACAACAACACACGCTCTTAAACCTCCCGGAAGGCCTCAGAGTCATTACTGAAGGATTAGACACTCGTGAGGAACTGTTCCCCTCCTTCAACAGTCCCTCACCATTGAACAACAGTTATGTGGGAAGTTTTTATCCTCCATTTGCGGGACCTACAACTTCAGGAACAAACTATTTCTCAATGTCTCAGCGGGATTTTGGAGTTGACCAAAATTTTCAGAGTGGAGAGATAATCTCAGCTCCAACTTCAGCTACCACCTCTCCAAGTGTTGGTTTGGATATCCCATTTGGTCAGGCTGATCAGTTGTTTCCCAACTTCTCATTTGACGGTCCAGGATTCTTTTCCTAATTTCATAGGCTCCCACAACACAGAAGGTGAGGGAAATTGATTAGCATACAAAATTTTAATTAAGCATTCTGAATTTTAGGTATATTTGTGTGTAGCATCTGTGAGAAAGTGTAGAATAATCGGTCATGTAACATCTGTTATAGTAGTCTGATATGTTCCATAAACAAAAAATAAACTGATATGTAGTTTCTTCCCAATTTTTATTCAGATAAATAAACTGAATAATGTGTTTTTATGATTCTTTTTTTTTCTTTTTCTATTACCTTTTTTGGGTAAGGGCCAACCACAATTATGTTTTACTATATATTGGGCTGAATAAGGCCCAATAGTAGCTAGGTCAGGCCAGTATTTCTTTTTCTTTTTGTATTTGAGGGATATTTTAGTGTAAGTGAAAAGAAGGACCATTCAAACTCGGATGTAGAAGGGTGAATAGCGAACGAATTGCTGTAATAAACTTAGTTACGTTTAGATTTGTATACCCATGATCTGTTTAAAACCAACATTATTTTATTCGTCCATTAACTACATTTTTTTAGTCATTTGCTACTTCCTCCATGGGAAAATTCAAAAGAAGAAAAGAAGAAACATAGAAAAAGGTAAAAGAAAAAATGTAGAGTAATGGTGTTTGGACTTTTTTGTTAATATATACCGAGTTACAGGGGAAATGAAATGGAATTTGGGTGTCTTGAAGAAGTGTGGTCAATGATCCATCAATATAAATATATGTTTCCCAGCCTCAAACATGCCGCTTGTTAACTAAACGAGGCATCTCACAAGAAAAAAACCAATGGAATTTATAGCAATTTGCCCCACTTTATTGATGTATGTTATAGTGTTCTGGCATATATGTCTATTGCTTTAGGGTTTGGTCCAGCTGAGTTGATAATCATGAGCTACCTAGCTAGCTACAACTAGAATTTAGCTTGAGTAGGAGAGATTTTTCAGTGTGCTCGGAACATGGGCACCTACGCCAAATGTTATTATACAAGTGAAGAGACACTTGAAAAAAAAAAATTCCTCCAATTCTGTAATTAATGACATTTGGTGTACCACCCTGTGTTCCGATCACATTGAAAAATCTCTCCTTAAGTAGTAGGGAAAATGATGTCCAACTTATAGACAAAGATCTTTATATGGATATAAGGGTTTCACATCTTCTTCTTCCTTGCATTTAATTTTGACATACTCTCAACGAACGGTTGTAGTACTAGTAGTCTAGTACCCACATCGTTTAATTTTGAAAATAGAAAGTTGAATAAAAGATGTAAACACAATGTATAATCAATTCATATGTTATAAATTATATGTGCGACAATGAGTTTATGCTTTATGGAGTAATTTTGAAACTAATATATGTGTTATAGCATAAGTAAATTGGTTATATACCACATGGTAATGTGTAAGACTTAGCTGTAGGAGAATGTGATCAAGTCTCATCTTATAATTATGTAACATTCGTAATTAAATACTTTCCATAATTTGAAGCGAGAAGAAGTTAAAGTTCATGATATATTCACATGCACATGGAGCATTATTTCAGTAATTAATAAAAACAATTGCGAACATAATTCATGCATGGATGTATACATGAAATAAGACCCTTGAGAATGCTCAATTGACAATTACAAAGGGTCACCCTAGATAGGCTAGCTAAAAGTAAACCAAAGTTATTAGTGGTCTACAATTCATTGGTTATATTAAGAATATGGAAAAATGCATGGCTTCCCACTTTCTATTTTATTAGCACCATTCGGAGATGAGAGACAAATAGAGAGAGATTGCAGTTGGGGTAATTTTGATCGAGTGATGAAATATGATAGCTACCGGGGGATGTTTTAGTGTGCTCCGGAAGATTCCATATTTTGAAACTTTTAATCGTTAAATCATTGATTAAAAATACAATAATCAAAGATTTAACGAATAAAAATTACAGTGTATAAAATACTTCGAAGCATCATAAAAGAGACTCATTTAGCAGAATGTTTGCTGGATTTGGTGAACGAGTTCCTCGGCACTAAGTTGGCATTCAATTCCAATCTAGCAAGAAAGCACATACCAATCATTAGCAGCCAGCTTCAGTAAAATCACAATTTAGCCACCACATTATTAATTAAATCAATCCCTTTTTAACATATACATTTGTACTTGGTCGCTATAAAATCAATGTCTGAAAATGAAAGATCGATGACCTAGTTTCCAACAATTTCTTCTTCTAGTGGGGTTTCAAGTAGACAAGCATTAAAATCATTACTCAGTTCAGGTACAATCAAACACAGTACTTATATATATCTATGTATGTAGCTGTTTTTTCTGTGAAACAGGAAATGAAATTACTTTAAGTATAGTACAATGGTGAGATAATATCCATGGCAGCTAGCTAGCTAACATATATTTATCTATTATATGATCTGGTAAAAGTCATTTACCATTTTACTATTTCAAGGTTTAGATATGTCGATCGATTGCTTTAGCTTTTGTATTGTCTTTCTATGTAGTTAACAGTATGAATGCTAAAAATGGTTGTCAATATTGTGGGTGTCTGTTAGCCGTTAATATCATGTAACGCATCAATGGCTGACATCACCCATGCAACGAATTTAGCACAGCTTTTTAACACAAAAGTCTGACAGGATTGGTATAAGCAAATATTTTAAAACAAAATCTAAAACTATTAACTTATTAACGAAAGTAATGAAGTTAATCAATCATGTATTTAATTTAGAAAATGAAAATAAAATACCTTGATGGTGAAGGAATTAAGCATGGTTTCGTCAGCGGTGGTGATACTGACACGGAGAATTTCTAGCGAAAGGTCTTCAAGAGTGGAAATGATTTTTAGAGCCTGTCCAGGTATCCGAGGAGACACTGTTTTCAAAAGAACATTTGGACCCGAAAATTTCACCTCCACGTCCGCAAGGGCGGACTTGGAGTTGGCGAAAAGCTCGTTGAGATTGTCGATACTATTATTAATGGTGGTAGTAGCACTTGAAGAAGTAGGGGATGGCTCAAGTGATGAGCTAGCAACCATTGTTGGACTAGAAATCAGATAATTACTAAAAATATTAGGAGCTGCAGGTAATATTTGTGGTTGTTGCAATATTGTCCTGGCTGCCGTTGGCTTATAAGGGCTTGTGGGTTGTGGAGTTCTTGGGCTGATGGGTGGTAAGCTACTACCGCCGAGCCTAGGGCTGAGAGGTGGCTTTCTAGGGCTGAGGACTGATGGTGAAGGACCAGGTGGCCTTGGACTGGGAACTTGCTGCAGCCTAGGGCTACTTAACACTTCACAGCTGTATGCTTTTCGTTGCTTTTTGGCTTCAAGTGATTGAAGAACTTGCTGCAGCTCATTGATGTAATCAACCACTCCTCCAATAATTGAAGCTTGATCTCCCTGATGAATCAATCAAGACAAAAAAATTAGGTACAATATATATACACAATTGCACTACTAAACAATTCATATATACACATATTTTTTTTTTAAAAATGAAAAAAAAAAAGATGAAGAATTTGTTTGTTCTTTTCTTAAAAAACACCTCAATGGTGTGCAAGGGATATTTTATTGAATAAGAAGAATCACTTTGTGCTTCAAGTAGCTAGTTAATACTCAGTGATGGCTTTCTACTTTTTTCAAGTTTGAGGTTGATGGTGAAGGAAGAAAACATATGCCGGAAAAAAGAAAAAAAATAGAGAGTTGTTATTGTTATTGACATTCCAAAAAAATCACCAGAACTAAATAAAAGAAATAAGACAGGATACTGACTCGTTTAACATAAAAGCAAGGCATAAGAGAGCGCAAGACAGTCAAGTGGTCGTTCATTTGCTTTCTACGGTTGCGCTCCACTGTTGTATGAGACATCCGCCCTCCATCCTGATCTGAAGGATTCATGGTTGTTGTGGTGGCAGTGGTGCTGGGGGTGGCAGCTGATGAGAGCTTGAGTCTCTTGATTTTGGGGGCAGAGTTAGTTTCATCAAGCTCGGTCTGATCAGCTGAGGAGGAGAAGTCTTTTGGTGATGCGCTAAAAACAGCAAGTAGTTGTTCATAATCCAATGGAGCTGTAGCTGACGGCTGAGGAACGTCCACAACTCCCCCGCCTCTTCCTCCTCCAAACCCATGATCATCTAAGCTCTCTAATATGCTAAAAAGATCGTCTCCCAGAGTGCCTAAGTTACAATCGGTATCGCCGTGGTAGTACTGCTCATGTTCTTCGAGAAAATCAGATGAACGGTCGCGATCGTCCATGTCCATCTATGGTTGCTGGATATCTAGCTTTGGTTAGCCAAAAAAGAACAAAAGGAAAGGAAGAAGAAGCCAACAGAAGGGAAAAGACCAAACGTAGGTGAGGGAGAGGGAGAAGGAAAGAGATGGTGAGAGAGAGAGAGAGAGAGAGAGAGAGAGAGAGAGATTGTCAAGATCAAGAGAAAGTATGTATGGATTATGTAGCGGTAGCTAGGTATACGGAAAGAAGTAAATAAGAGAGGCTCAGGTGAAAGAGACTAAACCATCGCCATCATCTCTCTGTTTTTCATTTTTTTTATCATGCATTGGCTTTGGTTCTGGCTTGCTTGGTTTGCAGTACTGTGCATGAGAGAGAGAGAGAGAGGTTAATTCCTATTCAATTTTCTTGGTTCTGATTCAACTTTTAGATTTAGGTCTACGTGGATCTTGTACAGGAATCAGGGAGGAACCAATGAACACAGGTCCCAAGAAATTATGTGTACATAATATAAATGGAGTAGGGTTTCTCTCTAAATCTATTTCCCTCCCCTCTCATTCTTTCACTTTTATCCTTGTCTTTCTTTTTTTATAAAGAAGTCAACGTAAAATATTAACGTGGCTCAATCCTAAGTTTTCATAGATGAGAGGATTAGAGCCTATAGAGGGAAGGGAAATGAGTGATGAAAGAATACAGATACTATATGTATCATGTAAAGAAAGTAGGGCAAAGATAATGTCGTCACAGTAACTTGTAGATAGGGTTTTTCAGTTAAAATCAAATGTACCAACTAATTAATCAACGTTCCTAACGTCGGAAAACCTAGGCCCTGGGGGTATATGAAGTTACGAGCTATGACTATTACAGGAAGCTAAGTTAGGGTTTCGGTGCAAGCTGCGGTAGGGTTCAGGCCTTTTTTTAACAGATTGTTTCAATTTTTTTGAAAATATGTTTCAGTCTAATAAGTATGGTTTATAGTAATTTATGGCATTGGGTTAGGTTGCATAAAAAGGCACGTACGTACTTGAAAATAATGACCTAATAATATTCTGAATTTACCAGAGGTCGCAGCAGAAAATTCTAAAAAGTGAGCTAGGAATCAATTTAAGGACTTTGGTTCTTCAATTATAGGGAGGGGAGAAAGAAAAGACGTGTGATATTGAATGTGCCATTGTTGTTGTAATTACCAAAAGGGCTGAGGGAATGTTCCTCTGAGAATTATTAACCTCTCCCCCAAAAGTAATAGTACTATATATATCTCACTGATGGTCAGAGAGAGGCATCTGCCGTTGAATTGATCATCATCACTAATAGGAATGTTCATCTTGAAATTAATTAAATAGTAAACAGCAATACAAATAAATTATGATCTGAACTTCAGAAACGTACCAACATTAATCAATTTAAAAAGAAAATCATATATAAACTCGAAAAAAATTAGATTCAGGGTTTAGAGTTTAAAGATTAAGTAATAATATTAGAAGCAGCTTAATTGGTGTTCTTGTGTTCTTTTTGGGTGCATGATCGATGTGGTCTGCATTAAACTACTGCTTTATATATAGCTAGGCAAAAGTTCATACCCCAACAGTTAGTACAAATATACCGATCTATAATATTATAGAAAATATAGGAATCTGTAAAATGGGACAAATTGAGCAAATACATGTGTTTGAGCAAGAAAAGAGTAGAAATAAATGAATGAGGGACAGGCCACAGGTTCAGAACAACCCACACAACAGGCCACAGCAGCCAGCAGGCAGCCATAGATCGATCCAGTTTCAGATGGTGGTGATGAGGACATATAGTTGAGAGGATCTGCAACTTGTTTTCCTAATTAATATTAATAGTTATATGGAAGAATTGAAATGTAGGCTTTCAATGTACGTCCAGACACGGCATCTCCGTGCCTACGATGAAATCCAAATCAATTTCAACTTGTTAGATATTGACATTTTGTACACCCCTCCTCTCTCTGCCCGCGGCAATATGTTTTTATTTTAAAGAGAGCGATGATTTGTATTCATAAAACAAAGGATTGCAACCAAGGAGGAGAAATCTTATGTCATCTCATAAGGGATTAAGTAAGCTAGATTACACATCAGGTTTCGGACTTCGACTGCTAATGCAACATATATATATATATATATGCACACACCCCTTCCTCCTGCTCCAAGCAATTGGAAGAACGAGCCATGCTGTAATATGCTAAAACTAATTAGCTGTATATATGTAGTTCATCTATAAATCAGTACGGTTGTTGTAAAAAGTCCAGAAAACTATATAGTACAATACAATACGTCACTAATCAAGTAATCAGTGTGAAAACTGCCCAAGGGCAGTTGTGCAAATTACAAAGCATGGTGGGCGGGAAGGGTAAGTCACAAAGAGGAAGGGAAGTACTTGCAAGTTATAGCATGGGAGTGTACGCGTTTCATTTAAGTGGATCTGTCTGTACCATATAATTTGATTTCTCATATTTACTTCCCTCCTACATATGAGTCCAATTCTAGGTTATCATCCATCAATTTGCACATTTACCACCCTCAACAACCTCCCCCCTCCCTCTTTCTCTCTTTACTTAGTAGAACGAGTTCATCATTATTATGACATTTCAAACAACTAATATAAAGGTAGGTGAAGAGAGTTTTAAACATCTTGTATTTGTAGTTTGGAATGTCACAAACATGTTATATGAAAGTCTCTCTCTCATCTCACTCTCACCTATTTCTATATTATTATAATCTGTAGTTTTTGTGTATATT
The DNA here is from genome assembly GCF_963583255.1 of Pyrus communis. NCBI lineage: Eukaryota > Viridiplantae > Streptophyta > Magnoliopsida > Rosales > Rosaceae > Pyrus > Pyrus communis. Next base: position 1,540,626 of record NC_084818.1, read on the forward strand.
TGTCGTCTTAATACCTCTTTATTCTTCATTCTTCTTGTTATACAGATAACTGTGTTCAAATCAAAACAATTTAAGGCATCGAATCTCTCTTCTTGCTAATACTCTATATATGTGTAATATATTCCACCCTTCCTCTTTTCTTTTCTTTTTCTTACAACTCATCCATGGAATCTTTATATTGGTGTAAAACAGTAAAATAAATGTGTAGTAATGGTGTCTGTTGGACACTGCATACCTATCTGACTGTAGAATATGGAACCGCACTACTCCTATACATAGCATGTCCATAAGGCTGCATACCTATATCAGTATCACCGTACCTGCTGCAGTATTTTGGACAAATCTACGCGACGTTGGAAGAGTACGTAGGGTAGGAGTGAGGATCCCAAGGATCCTCAAATCACATTCATACATCGTACATTGTGCGATCAGAAATTATTGTAAATTTTTTTTTATTTAAAATTGAATATAAACCGCACCTGATGAAAACTGGTCACACAATGCACGATAAACAAATGTGATTGGAGGATTTCTGGAATCCTCACAAAGAAGATCGGCGAGGATCCTCTCTGCGTAGGGTAGAGTCTCCTAACGATTATGACGAGACATGATCAGTAAATAAACGATTGCATTTTATTTTCTGAAGCTAGTTCTTGATAAGATGGCCTTTAGAAGAAAATGAAATCTTTACTCATTCTTGTAGATTTAAGTTAATTTGCTTGTTTTTATGGAATTATGGACACTTATTTCATGCGTTTTAGTAATTAACCCCTCTCTCTCTATATATTTTTTTGACGAATTTATATGTGTGTGTGTATCTTGTTTTCCTATAAAAGCCAAAACTATACCCTAAAATAGTCTGAAATATATACCTTAAAATCTTTATTTCCAGAAATTGTTGTTTTCACATCTTCAACCAAATTATTGTTCAACTTAGCTCTTCTTTTTCTAGGCATCCATTCGTTCATATAATAACACACAAATTACAACATATGTGTTCTTTTGGTAACCTGATAACGAAATAAATGTATAGTCACTCGCCTATACATTTGAAATCAAAAGTGGAAAACAAATGAACGTATTTTTATTGTTTTAATTTATGTTAACGGTGAGTGACCATAACTCTGTGGTCACCGGCTGGAGACCTAAAGAAACGAGATTACACAAACTTGTTTTCAAATTTCAACCAAATTATAATCGATCGAACTTCTTGTTTGGTGCGCATTTATATACTGAAAACAGTAACACATAACAATGCATAAAGTTCCCTACAAATGAAACATGTTTCAAATTTCAATCAAAATACTATTCAGAATCTTTGCTTTTTAGGTGGACATTTATACTAATAACAGTAGTGCATTTCTAATTTCATAGCTAGAGAAGTTAGATAGGTTCCAACAGCCTGCTACGTATGATATAGATTTACCCGATCTAGATAAGTTCTGCATGAACCAGCATGGATCTGTTTAAATTTTGTAAATGAATCGGAACATACCACTATTCATCATTTATATCTTCCTACAGAGAAAATGAATGAGAATGTAGGACAAAATTTTAAAACAAAGTTTGCAAGAATCAATACATTGGGACCCTCCTCCTCAAACTTCATTCACTTCCAAATCTGCAAACTCATTCAATATACCCTCCACATACAATTTATAACACCCACGCAATGTATGAGAGAAACATTACTACTCCGCACAGTCCACAGTCCACCCCTATTACATATATATTTAGGGGTTTTTATTTGAAAATAAAGATAAAAAAAAAAAAAAATTCTACGGTGGTTGATGAAGCTTTAATGGATCTTTATAGATGTTATGTGGATTATGAGTGACTCCATGTGAATGTATTGGAATCCCTCAAAGGATACTACTGGCATTCTCTTTTGGGGGCATGCACATATCTCGAATATCTATCCATGTTTGGAATGATTCAATTTATTAAGGGATGTGTTATCCACACACTTCTTTTTATTTCTCATACACCTTTTGTTTGTTTGTTTGTTTGTTTGTTTTTTTTTCTTTTTTTTCTTTTTTCGTCGAAGCTCACACACTCTTTGTTAATTTCTGTTATTTGACCTTCTTCAATTCATTTGATTTGACGCCCGAAAATTTGAAGGTTGTGTGAGAAGTAAAAAGATGTGTGTGAATATCACACCCCTTTATTAATCTTCATTTGAAGAACATTCTTACAAAAAATTTATTTGAACCGGAGATCATTTAGTAATTCAAATGTATCAAATAAATGGACAATTCATCACGAATACATTACTTGGTACTCATACCATGTATATTTGTTCGATATACATATTTGGATGCATAAACGATCTCTGTATTAAATGATTTTCAAATGAAGATTAACAAGTTGAATAGTTCAGTTTATAAAAATTATAAAGTGAAGATACGTTATTCACAAAAAGTGAGATATTTGCATTTCACTATGGGAAATGCAAGTATTATCCTTCCTCAAAATCTCGAGAGGAGAGACATGACATATTAAGTCTTAAAATCTCAGGGGAGAAACATGATTTGTTAAGTCTTGAAAGTCATTAAAAACTTTTCAAAATCTCAAATGAATACATCCAACCAAATTTATGTTCTTTTGTTTTCTCACTGAACTCATCTCATCATGAAATTGTTGTAGTATTAAGGATATATTGTCTACAGTCTCCACCATTTTCTTCCTCGTGTTTCACGCCGGTAAGGGGTCGAGATCTCTGGGGGTTGTTGGGAATTGTGGGTCACGTTGAGATGGATCTGTCGGATAATTCAATTAGGGGCGCCAACCATGCATCTTAAAATCTTGATTTTTGATTGCATATATTTATGAATATTAATATATGTTAGATTTTGTGTGTCCCATATTTTAATTTTGGAGCGTCATGTCTCCATCCTCTCTGCTCCCATTGCCGTTGGGAGCTTAATTTTGGTGCACCTCCCCCTTGCTCCACACTCATTTGAGCTAATATCATATTTTATTAGTTCTGCAGTATGTGTTCATCTGCGTCTCTTCTCTTTTATGGATAGATAAAACAAATATCATATATTTCTCTCTCCTTTGCAGCAAACTGACAATTAAACTTTTCACATGTATTTTGCAATTAGGGTTTCAAATTTGGATGAAACATTACTGTTTATGTTTTGGAAGAAAAAGTATATATAGATTATACAGGAGATCAACTGAGCAACAAAGTTGACAGCAGGCCCCTTTAGATTCCAAGCTGATGAGAAAGAATGTATATATGCCAAAATTAAAATCAAATATTATTGGACAAACTATAAACATGCAATGCATGCATATGTGGAGATTCCTTGTTTGGTGTAGCCTGAATGCCATTGCTACTTCGGCCTATGTTTTCTGTTCAAAATTTTCTGTCCAAAACAAAAAGAAAAAAACTTTGAATGATCGCTTTTTAATTAGTTTGCTGATAGCGAATGGCGATCAGTGAGATGTACAGGTTGTTCATTTTATTAAGCGTCTAGGTCCAAACTCCAAACTCCAAACTCCAAACTGTTCCAAGAGAACGTCTGAAACACAAAAAAGCATGAGTGCCCTTGTTGATTAATCAATTAGTTAACATTTTATCAGTTGATTAAAAGCATTCTTGCATTTTGCGTTTGATGTCTCTCTCTCTCTCTCTCTCTCTCTCTCTCTCTCTCTCCTGATATCATCACTTGTGTGAAAATAAATTAGTTCTAATTTTTTCTCTTCTATGTTTTAACACTGTCCACTTTGACACTATCGTCATCATATATGTGAGGTGATGGTGTTGGAAAAAGTACACAAAGCATCAGCATGTATTCAAACAGCACCTTATATGAAAAGTACACATAGAAAAGTGCAAAGTGAAAACAATCTTCATTATAAGATGCCCAGATGCTACAACAGAACTGACAGAGAAAAAATAATCTTGTGAATTCGGCTACATGCCCCTTACCAAGACTCCACAATGTAAATTCTCACTGATAAAAGCATAAAATGATAAGCTCGGAGTCCTCTGAGCGCGCGCAAAAGCCTCTTTCGGGCCCCACATTTCTCATAAGCCCGACTCCAGTCGAAGAAATTAAGGTTTTCCTGCGAGTAGGGATTAAGTATTGCCTGAGATGTCGGAAAAGTTTCATTCTTTCTAGTTTCCGTTTGTTTCTCGGGAAAATTTAGTGATGGCAACCCGCAGTTGAGCTATCTAATTGTAATATGGGTCCTCAACTACTATCTAATTGCAATTTTAGTCCCAATGTTCCATAAAGTTTTAATTTTTTCACTTCATACTCTTAGATTTTGAAATTGTATCAGTTTAATTGTCTCTTTGAACGTTTAATATATACTCTGTTAAACTCACGAGTTTTTGTTTTGTCAATATGTTACAAATGTGACTTACACGTTAACTCGTATGAGAGTCTCACGCAGCCACACTCATCGTGTCATCAATTTAATGAAAGATTAAACTATCAATCTGATTGAAAGAAGAAATTTATACAATTTCAAAATCTTATTGTGCAAAATAAAAACACTAAAACTTTACGACCCATTTTAAAATTTGGTTTTTATCACTAATGGTCCTTGAAATTGACCAAACTCATCATTTTGGTCCCTCACTTTCAAATTCAATCAATGTCGTTTCTGACATTCACCACCGCACATCAATTTGGTCATTCCATTTAGAATCCGTCAACTATTTCTGTGGACCCACAAATCCAATAAAATGGTGACACGTGGATTATACAAAAGAAGGGTTTTTATCACAAATGGTCCCTGACATTGATCAAACTCCTCATTTTGGTCCTTGAATTTCAAAAATCAATTTCGTCAATCTTTTTTGTTAGTGTGATAATATGGTCCAATCATATGGCGCCACATGGATTAATTATAAAAAAATATTTTTTTTTAAGATTTAAAACTAAAAATACTATAAGAAATTAAAAACAGAAACTAAAAGAAAGAAAAAAAAAAAAGCCATCATCAGCTTCATCTAGGTATGCTCAAAATGAAAAGGAACACACCATGACACTACTAAAGCTCTTGTCCTCCGTTAACTTACTTCTCATTCTCCCTTGTTGATTATAATCCTATCAAATTTGAATTGAATTTGGATTCGATTTTATCGAATTCAGATTGGACTACTAGGACCACATCAGCACATTAACAAAACATATTGACGAAATTTTAATGGAAGGACTTTATTGATTTGCGATAGTGAAAGTCAGGGACCAAATTTATTGATTTTTAAAACTTAGGGACCAAAATGAGGAGTTTGATCAATGTCAATGACTATTTGTAATAAAAACTCTTCTTTTGTGTAATCCACGTGTCACCATTTTGTTGGATTTGTGAGTTCCACATGCAAACAAACAGAAATAGTTGACAGAATCTAAACGGAAGGACCAAATTGAAGTACGATGGTGAATGTTAGGAACAACATTGATTGATTTTGAAAGTGAGAGACCAAAATGATGAGTTTGGTCAATCTCAGAGACCATTGATGATAAAAACCCTTTAAAATTCACTCCAAACTTATGTAGAATGTGAATTATTAATCTTTTAACACATTAGTCATGTACATTTCGTATGTAAAATTCAGATAACAAATGAAATTTATTTTAAATTTAAAGGCCAAACCCGCAATTCAGTTATTGTCCAAGGACCAATCTTCAATTTTATTCTGTTCATGAGGAAAACCGACCGTTGTGACAGTTTGACACGTGGCGGCTATCCGCGCCTCCGCCCGCCTTGCGTTTCAGTTATTGTGTGTTTGGGACGCTTCTTCTCGCTCACACACACTCCATTTGCAGAATCAGTAAAATCCTAATCGAGCATCTGCTCCGATCGCCGGATTCTGCTGCTGCTGTTCCAATTTCTGCTGCAAATCTCCAGTTTCTGCTGCAAAGTAAGTTCGCATTTCTTGCATCTTACAATGAAAATATTTTTTTTGTTGCTTGAAAGCGAAAAGTTGATCATTTTTTCTTGAAAGAATAGAACTTTGTTTGTATAATTTTTGTCTCCAAATCTTCGATTTCTGAACGCTGCAATGATGAGGTGATCTCTGAAATTCTTGATTTTGAAAGGTAGGATTTTTCTGTGAGGTTAGGGAGGTTATGGAGGTAGTGGAATGTGAGGATGTTGGCGGCGTCGGTTGTCGAACAGGTTTGGATGGTTGTGGGGGTAATGAACTGGAGAAGAGGAGTAAGAGAGCTGAGGAGAGATGTGTGGAGTTAGAATCGGAGATTGTGAAGAGACAGGGTGAGTACGAAGCTCTGGAGGCCAAGTTTCGGGCACTGGAACGCGAAAAGATTGCGGTGGAAGAAGAGATTAAGGCTTTGAAGATGGAGAGTGGTGGGGATGAAAAGAAGAAAACTTGTGGGGGAGAAAATGGGGAGGGAATTGGTGATCTGACGGAGGAGAACGAGGAGGAAGATGAGGTCTTTCAGCTTATGGTTGAGATTGAGGTATTGGAGTGTGAGAAGAAAAAGGCTGAAAGCGATGTTGAGGCTTGGAAGCAAAAGTTCAAGGACCTGGAATTGATGATGCTAAAGTTGGACAAGAAATCCGTCTTGAAAGGCGGGGAATTGCCGCTGGCTGGAAGGATGAAGGTGGCAGGGATAGGATCGCCAATTGTGGATTCTCTTGAAGGCAGCGGGACCGTGCAACTGAATAACAGGATTAAACTTCCAGATGAATTGCAAGTTGAAGGTGGCTTTGAGTATTTGAGAGACAAAGATATGGCTGTAGATGTGGTGGATGTTCGCTCTGTATGTCTGCCCCTTGGTAATGAGATCGGCAATACGCAGTCAGCAGGTATGAAGCAAATTACACTACTCATCTACATACCATGGTGATTTAGTATCTACTTTAGTCTGTCCTGTTCCCCTCCTCAAACAAATTGTTTGACGAAATTAATGAATCGATGTTCAAGTGTTTTTCGAATTTGTTATTAGAATATGTGCAATTTTGTATAATTAGTCAACCTTGTGTACAAAGTTTTGAATGAATATCAGCATTAGCTGCATTATCTTAACAACAAGAAGCATGAAGCATTCATTTTCCTTGAAGAAAACTCACATTACACAATTATATATGTTTTCACGTTCCCAAAATGAATGCAATTATTCTCTTATGAAGTTGCTTCCATTACATAACAGTAGGTTTCTATCCATGGCAGGCACTCCGTGCAATGACACACCGTGTAAGCATTGGGATGGTATTGAGGGAGAGAAGAAAGGTGTCTGTGTAGAGCCTGATATGGAATATTCTAAAAGCAGACAAGCTAGGAAACGGTTGGCATTTGACAAAGAGGGGAGTCCTTGCAAGAAGATGGCTCCATCCACGCCTGGTGGTGGCATACCTTCTTCTCTCGCTGTCGTCAATATTAGTGATAGTGATGATGAACTTTTGCCTGCAGATAATCAGAAAAGCAGAAAGGTCACCATTTTGTCGGGTTCAGTATTAGGAGAAACTTTGGGTTGTGAAATGGATATGACTACAAAAAACTGTGAGCAGACACATCCTGAACAAAATGTTGATGAAGATACTGATAATATCAATGAGGTTTTTCTGCCTGCCTCAAAACCCAATAGGAAACGTGCTCTTAATATTGTTACTAGTGACTCTGAAAGTAGTGATGATGATATTCCAATTGCAAAACTCAAGGAAATGCATTTTAAGGAAGTTATACGTGACAAAGTAGGATCTGATCTCAATGACAGCTCAGTGACTGCTACTGCTTCTGAGGTTGACAATGCCATGGGTACTGTCAGTTCTCCCAGGCGGCATCTTGTTAGCTTGAGGAAATGTGGGGAAAGAGGCAGTGCACGAGAAGACTATTCAACTCAGACTAGTGAAACTAAATATGATCAAGAAAATCTGGCTAATGAGGATGTTGAAGATGATGACTTGGAAGAGGTTGGGTCGGAAAGTGAAGGTGAAAGCTTGGGTGGATTTATTGTTCAAGATGATTCTGATGTTTCTGATGCTCATGATGCTTCTACAAAGTCAGAAGGTTCCTCAGATGATGATGTGGACTTTGATGAGATTCTATCAAAATTTCAGAGGAACAAAGATCAGAAATCGAAGTGGGAATTTGAGGCAGACATGCTTTCTGCATTTGGTAAGGATCCGGAGCTGTGCATGAAAGCTGTATGTGCTCTTTATCGACAGCAGACTTCTGAAGAACAATATAGCAAGGAATCATTGTGCACCAATAGTCGTGGTTTTAGCAAGTTCGATGCTTTCAAGTAAGAATTTGAATTGTGATTTATGTATTTATAGGATTAAATTATTGATTCTACGTGTTCCTTCAATTATATTGCTGCTGATTTTCTGTTCTCCCATTTCACAGGGGATCTTTATTGGCCGAGTTTCTCACCAACGGAGATCCGAACGAAGATCTCAATAGAACTGTGGAGGAGTTGCAGGCATATGACGCGAACGGCATTGAAACGTGTAGAACATTGGCGAGTCGTTACTCTAAGCAACTGTTCGAAATCTACAAGAACGAAGAGGATCCTCTCTTTCTACCATTTTGATGGGGGATATTACTAGTCCAGATCCTCTGCCAGAAGTGCTTCCAGAGACCAACCAGAGGGTTTCCAAATGCTTGTAAACATCTAGGTCCTTTTGGTTTCAATTGATCATGGCGGTTGTATTTGTATATGACATCTAATTAGGAATGTCTTAAAAAATTAGGTCACTTAACGTTATTAACGTCGGGTGTTTTGTGTCCACATCTGCATTTACCCAGATAGTTTCCAATTTCTTTCGCCTTTCGTGGTCATTTATATTTCGCCAAGAATGAAACATGCTACCCAGCTTGGGACGCATGAGGACTTGAAAGGGGGACGCAAATGTAGCTCCAAACCTAGTATGTGCACGTGTTTTAACTTAGCTATATGGCCGACTCTGATTGGTCAGAGATATCAACATCTTGGTGTTCGCGTTTCATGTAAATCTCTCTCCTCAAGAGGTAGACTTGAATAAAAAGGAGCATGAAGGCGGTGATGTCCCAAACCTAGCATGCCTCATCGTGCGTTTAAACAAGTATATTATCTAAAAGCTCATGCTAGAAAGTTCGTCCACTGGGGGCACAACTAAGTTGTGGCGGATGCTTGTCCTAGTGGAATCCCAATAATAGCTTGCGCAGAGCCAAAAAAAGAAGATATATATTATCTAAGCTCATGCTCAATCTCTTAATTTACCTGTAATTAGTGCAATTATCAAATAAAAGAAGTCTATTTTACTCGGGCAATCTTTCAATTTTTTTAAAATGAGGTTGTCGAGTACTCTGTCAACCCATACCTATTTGGTTATTAGCGTACATTCTCACCATTTGTGCCATTTTAATTATATCCTTAGGTTAGTATTGTTATAATGACAAAAAGATAAATCATATATGTATAAAATTGAGAGGTCAAATTTATTAGATATATGGAAGAACGGAGGTTAATGAGACTTTTATGAATGTTATATTCGCCTCTTGATGGTTTGGTTGAGAAGCGAGTGACAGAGTTGGTGGTGATGAGTTTATTATTTGTTGTATGTCAATTCAACATTGTATTAAGTGACGTAAAACGACTACAATATAAGCGTACCTCTAGTTTCTGCTCGGGCCAACTTTTTTGTAGCTCAAAAACTTGAGAGGGGCACGTGCCTCAATAACATTAGCCCCCCTGCACAACCAAGTAGTGTTCCCGGAGAACAATCTAACCCCAAGCTTGAAATGTTAATAAAAATTCTCTCTTTTTTTGTAGGAGTGAGACCAAAATACGAGAAATCTTGTGATTTATAAAATTGGTCTGCCATCAGCAGCCTGACAGAAGATTTCCCCATTTCCTATTGTTTCTGTGCACCTGCATAACTACATGCTTGCAAAGTTCCTCCTACAGTGTGAGATGGGCAGCTGCCACGTAGCAGACAAGCCCTTGGAAGTATGGAAAATGAGATTGTAGTTGGTGACTATATTCAACTGCTCCAACAACTCACTAGATCTTGCTCCTTGCCTTAGTCACTATAAAATTCCCGAGAAAATGAATCGTTCTGAATTTTAAATTAGGGTTTCACCATTGTCCTTCTTATAAAAGGTCACCTGTTACGTGTGTATTATATCCCGTACGGTATGGAGTCATCAGTTACTAGTTTTCAAGTGGGCAGAAGAGGAAGAGCAGATCAAGAGGGGGAGAAATGTGGTGTGTTCTTTAAAATGCCATTGCACTACCCAACGTATTCGAAATCCGACTACGAAACCATGCCGGAAGGGAACCTCGACCGCCTTCTGTCCGAATACGGGCTTCCGGTTGTCGGAAGTGTGGAGCAGAAGAGGAAGTTTGCCATGGGAGCTTTCCTATGGCCTCCGTTGAATCGGTAGTTCTAGCTGCTTCCACAGCATTTGTAAAATTAAGGGTCTATATATAGCAAGCTAGCTAAACTTGTTTCTCTTGTGCGACTTAAACATATATGTTTGTACTATCTGGCTAAGCTAGCTGATGATCTCTGATGATGTTATGTGTTTTATATATGTTTTGATGGTTACTGGCTATATTTCGACCTACTCTACAACTCTTAATTTGATTGATCCTGCCTCTAGCTCACGTGTCAATATTGGTAATGCGTGGTGAGATTCGAGATCATTTAATCTACTAAGATTAGGGTTCTCTCTCCCATATATATATTTACTTTTTTAGTTCTTTAATGCCATAAATAAACTCGAGGACTCAAGAGATCCGTTCGACCAGAGGATTCACATCTCTTCCGACCAACACGCCATAGTCCGTTGTTTTTGGAGAAGAATCAATTTGCTTAGCTTTACAATATTCGTCCTAATGCGTATCGTTTCTAGTACATCCATTTTATAGGGTAGCAAACAAAAGGGTCACAGAAACGTAGGGTTAGGTATTTTGGTGAGATCAAAATACAAATATCACTTACGATTGAAGTTTATCATGTGATACAGATGTTCGGATTCAAAAATTTCAAAGGACAAGTACCCTAGCACAACAATATTAGAAATCAATATAAATGGACAAACGCAATACAGTCTGTCTCTCAATCCCAAAGACAGCTTGTTATAGTTTTACAACGTTAACAAACACCAACCCTAAACACACAAACAAACATGGTGTATATTTAGCAGAATTATTAAGTAAAAAAGAAGATGAAGGGTAAACATGGGTTGGTGGGTCCCCTAAAGATGCGGTTTGACCCCACAATCGGCCATGCATAAGAATTGGCTATAAAAGCAGAACGTTGTCGATCCAGAATTTCACTACCCTTGGGCCTCCCTTTAAGCCATTTGATTAGTCTCATAATTTAATTGGTTAATAGTGATTAGATTTTCTCTCTCTTCCTCTCTCTCTCTCTCCCTCTCTAGGTTATCGTTGTTGTTGATGTCTCCTTGTTTACAGGAGATCTTCAAACGTTAAACAAAGAGAGGAGGAGGAAGGGGAGAAAAGATGGAGGCAATGAACTCGTTATCTTTTGGAGTTGTTGCAATTATTGCCATCCTTTACGCTGTCGTTTTGCCCATGGCTCATGCGACCAGGTTGGCTCCGGCACCGGCACCGGCTCCGGCATTAACAAGCGATGGTAATTAGCTCTTATATTACATTTCTCTCACTTTGTACTCATGATGACATGTTTTTGTGATGTTTTATTTGTTTTCATACTCTTTTTTGCATTGATCCCATTTTTAGGTGTTGAGGTATGTTTGGGAATTGCTTTTTGGTATCTAAATGTCTTTTTGGAGCTTTTAGATAACAAAAAATGCTTTGATAATGTTTGACATAAATAACCAAATTAATGTTTTGGATGTGATTTTGAAATAGTTACTAGTGCTTTTAATTATCTAAAAACACTTCTAACAACGTTTGACATAAAAAAATTAAAAGTACTTTGGATTAATAAGCTCTCATGTGACATCCCATATCGCCCAGGGGAGTGATCCTTATATGTATATTCTCATCCCTACTAAGCACGAGGCATTTTAGGAGCTCACTGGCTTCGGGTTCCATGGGAACTCCGAAGTTAAGTGAGTAGCGCACGAGAGCACTCCTAGGATGGGTGACCCATTGAGAAGTTCTCGTGTGAGTTCCCAGAAACAAAACCGTGAGGGCGTGGTCATGGCCCAAAGCAGACAATATCATGCTATGGTGGTGGAGCGGGTCGGGGAAGTGATCCCCCCTGGGCCGGGATGTGACAATTTGGTATCAGAGCCTAACCCTGGTCGTGGTGTGCCGACGAGGACGTCAGACCCCTAAGGGGGGTGGATTGTGACATCTCACATCGCCCAGGGGAGTGATCCTTATATGTATATTCTCATCCCTACTAAGCACGAGGCCTTTTGGGAGCTCACTGGCTTCGGGTTCCATAGAAACTCCGAAGTTAAGCAAGTAGCGCACGAGAGCACTCCCAGGATGGGTGACCCATTGGGAAGTTCTCGTGTGAGTTCCCAGAAACAAAACCGTGAGGGCGTGGTCGGGACCCAAAGCGGACAATATCGTGCTATGGTGGTGGAGCGGGCCCGGGAAGTGGTCCCCCCCTCCAGACCGGGATGTGACATCTCATACTTTTGAGTGGCTTCTGGGTTACATGTAGTTCTGGAAGAAGAAGAAGAAAAAGAAATATAAAAAAAAAAAAAAAAAAAAAAAAGGACATAGAGAAATAGAAAGCATGTGATTCGTTTAGGAACACCTTCTTATGAAAATTTTGGATGTACATTTAATAGAAGCGTAAAAATGCTTATGAGCATAAGTACTTTTGAAATAAGCATTTCTAAATGTTACATCCTTAATACTAAAAGCATTTTCCTGTGTTTTTTAGATAAGCACTTGTCGTGTGCATTCATGAATTTTTTCTAAGTGGTTTTTCATGAAGTATTTGAATTTTCAATACATTATGCTTCTAAAAGAGCTTATGAATAAAAATGCATCTTACAAAAAAAATCCCTACCGAATAAAGAAGCAATGGATTAAGGGATATCATACGTTAAAATTAATGAATTTTATTGTTAATTGCTTTATTTTTGTATAAATTATTTTGCAGGGACAGCAATAGACCAAGGGATAGCATACGGTCTGATGTTACTGGCACTGGTGCTCACATATCTCATTCACTAAACTGTACCGTCCCATGATCGATGATGACAGAGATGGAGGGACATGGACGGTGTGATGTGGTGTTTTAAATTTAGGGCGGGTGTGATGTAAAATCAGTATCCAAATTGGGTAGAGTAAATTTATTTGACGATGTATTGCTAATTTGGTCAGGTTCTTGTTAAATATTCTTCCAAGTATATGGTTCTCCAACGTTAAATCTCATTAACTAGGACATTAATTTAGTAATTTAATGTGGTAAGGAGAAATGCAATCTCTGAATCTCTTACATCCCCTTTTAAAATCGAGGGGCCGATGGATATGCAAGCCAACCCAATGCCACGGGGCTGGAGCCTTCACAGAAACATCTAAGTTGGCCTCGAAACTACGGAGCCGCCCGGAATCATCAGCAATTCCTTTCTCAAAGAACGACGAAGATTCAGAAGGAGAGGCTCTTAGTTTACTTGCTTACCGGTGATGTTAGAGAAATCAACTACTTGACCTATATTCTGTAAATTATAGGTGCTATAGCGGTCAATGATTGGACTTCTTTAACTCATTAAAGAAAAAATCCGAACATCAACTGTCACATCATATGGTTTACACATATTGTCTAAAATCATGGTCTCCCGAACATTTTCCATTTCCTAAATTTCTTGCTTTTCTTTGGTTGTATATGACCAGAAAAAATAGAATGGATGTAGCCGTTAAAACAAACGTATTCTCCATGTAGACCTGAATTACGAATTTTTCTTATAGCACTTACAGTTTAAAGTCATAAATGGCTTATAAAAAAGTAATCGAAAAGAAAGGGCATACACTACATCCAATCATGACAGGTATATTTGTATATTAATATATAGTTTGGTCCATAATAAATTAACTTTCTCGTCCATTTATATTATATGCGTGAATTAGTAGTAACATCATATAGCTATATGGTCATCACATTCAAAAACTTGTCCCGTGGCGTCTTGTCTTTTAGACAACCAACTCTTGATGTAATTGAAGAAAGAAAACGGATGTGTGATTTTATTAATGCAGCTTGTAATTTTGTTTGAGGAATTAATGAATACGAGAATTTAGCATATCACTTACTTAGAAGTACAGAGTTTAAAATTATTTCTAGTAATGCTACACTTACAACATATTTGTACTCTCTTTCTAATAGAAGTAGGGCATGCCAACGCATGTGAGTCATATTTCTATAAGAGAGATGATAGGGAATAATCTCATTTTTTATTTACTTACAAACGTAAAAAAAAATTCTAATAAAATTTTAGCAAATTTATAATAAAAGCACTTGTGACTAAAAGTGCTTTCTAAAACAGTACTGAACGAACCAGCTGATTGCACACTTTTCAATCTCCTACACATATCAGTAGGTGTATAACACCATTCTTATGCTAACCAGGGATCAAAAGAAAAATTTAGAGAAACGGCATTTCACTTGAAGGTGTGTGGATAAGATCACCCTAATCCAAATTGTGATAGCAAAACGGCATTTTACTTAAAGGTGTGTGGATAAGATCACTCTAATCCAAACTGTGATAGCACCATCAACATCGTTTTAATAAACTGTTTGTCCACGTGACACAAATTTGACATCCATATCAGTAAAATTGTGAGATCCACAATTGCCACATCATTATTTAACGTCTTACTGATTGACTAAACATATGACATTGCCACTAACAATGACATTGCAATGTTCTAAAGAAGTACGAGAATGCCACCGCACCCAAACTTAAGGGTGCTTAACGTAATTAACCCAAAAATTTAGCCAAATAAGCCGACGGCAGAACCTAAACGTATCTATGTCTGCTCAATACTGAGCAAAAATGTAAACATCCAAAACTAGAGGAAAAATCTCTTGTATCTGCAAAACTTGTAGCTGATCTTCCGTATCAAAATCGTTTCCTCATCCTTTGCAAAGTCACGGGACGCCGCATCAAAGGACACATTCGAAGGATCATAAGAGGAGAAAAAATGAATCTGCCTCACTATCATGAAGCTGCGTACCGCTGATGGAGAACGTACTTCACAACTTCGTAAAAGGAAACCACAATCCCAACAGACGGGCCCGCGCGGGCAACACGAGGGCCAACTCCTGTGAACAATCCCTTCAAACCTCCACCCCTGTACCAAAATAAAACATAATGTAAGTGTCATTTCTAGGAAAGATCTAAATAAATCGTCAGAAAATTTATAGATAAGAGGGATACCTCCAAATCTCCAGAAGTGTTTGCCGTGTCGTCATTTTCATTGCCCTGATTGGATCGTTCTGATATTTAAATTTCAAAAATAAATAGTTAAGAGCAGAGTAAAGATATACAAAAAAATGCAATAATTTTGCCCAAAAATGCATTTGGAATTGCGAATGCTATTATCATAAGCAGAAGTGCAGAACCATCAAACAGCACCGTCACTATGCTATTTTTTTCCTTAGATTTTGTTCAGCTAATCAGTTTTTGAAAAGTTTGGTAAAAGGATCAAACTCTTACTTTTTCGGTTTCCTTTGTGTGGTTTTCAAAACTTTCATAAGCACCACATTTTCATCAAAAGAAGTTCCTGCTTATCTAGAGATCCATTCAGAACAGAACACAGAGAAGCAAATTACCTCTATCTGCCTTCGGGTTTTTGCAACATCCAACGGACATGTAGCTGCAGCAGCAAGGCTTCCTGCAACAAAAGCAGCAGAAAAATTTGCCCCAAGGATATTGAGTGCGCTGGCTTCATCACCCACCAGACCAAGAAGTTTTCTCCTGAGCTGTTCAGACAGAAAAAAGATTTTGTTAAAGCAAGTAAAGATACAAAAGAATAAGCAATCAGAAGAATGAATCCTTACTGGCTCAAGGGTTGCCCAACAAATTCCTGAGAAGGGAACATCACGAGCAAGTTGTGCTCCCATACCGGTCCACAGGACACGATAACCTTGCACTGTTAAAGGAGAGACTATATCAGAATCATTAACTTCAGAAGAACAATACCTGAAGCCAAAGGCACAAACCGCCATTAAAAACAACATATCTGAGAAATGCAGGAAAAATGGACTTACAGTTGCTCTGCACATTACTTGTGGTCTTCACATGAGAGATGACACCAAATAAAGTCTTCAAAACACCAGGAGGCTTCCCACCATTTTGTATCACTTTGAATGCCTATTAACAAATTTTGATAAATTAAAATAAATAAATAAAGGTACGAGAAGCCTCCACAACTCGGCTCTGAAAGCCAGACCAAAATTTGCGAAAACAAATCTAAGAAACATCTATAATATGAAAGTAGAACGAAATTAAGCTTAATATGAAGTTCTAAAGTTCTAAGTTACCTGCATGCGAGTTCTAGCAAGTTCAATAGGATAGCAAGTTGCACAAGCTAACGAGCGTGCCAAAGAGCCGGCAACTAGCGGGACATAAGCTGTTGTACTTGGTGCATTATGAGAAGTGAATTCCTCTAATCGGTTGCGAAACACATCATAGCATGGTAGGTAAATTCCCACCTGATTAACAAAAAGGAGAGTCACATAAATGAAAGATCAACGGCATGCCCAAGAGGAAACCAAATAAGACCTGATAACATTAAAAACTTACTGTTGGAATAGCGAGGGCTAACCCTGCATTTGTGCCTCTCCAGAGCCTTGCAAATCCTTCCTGCAATATCACTCTCCAAAGTTAAAATCACAGACAGGTACAGTGAAGATGAAGGTGACTACTTAAACAGGCATGGATAAGCACTACGCATACATATCATGCTTTACGAATGAACTAACAAAGCAATATAATCACGAATAAGCAGGTGAACACTTTTAACTACAGTTCTCTTTTCATGAACATTTGACATCACTAGTATAACGAAAACAAAGCCGCAAATCCACCAACCTGTCTAATGATTTTGTAGAAGACATCCAATGTGCCCTTGTACTGAAAGCAATCTGGAGGGCATATTGAAACAGTGCCTTGAATTCCAGCACGCGTGCATGATGGCGAACACCTTAGATCCGCAAACATCTGAGCACACAAAAATAAACAAGCAATAGTGAAAAAAGGAGAATAACATATTTCTGCTAAACCAACAGAAAATAAAAGCAGGAAAAGAGAAGAAAAATCCAAGTGGTTGCAATGAAATAGTCGGACAGAAATATCTACATATCTCAGCCTCTTGGGAATTTTCAATTTTCAATTAAAAAAAGGATGGGGCAACCCCAAGGCAACAAGGCTCCCCGCTTTGCGAGGGTTTTGGGGTGGGGGGTAGAACGTCTATTGTACGTAGCCTTACCCTTGCTTTGCAAAGAGGCTGTTTCCACGACTCGCACCCGAGACCTTTTGGTCACAAAGGAGCAACCTTTCCGTTGCGCCAAGGCTCACCCTCAGGAAATTTCAATTTTCAATAACATTGGAAAAATAATTACATGTAACTCCTCGTACTCACAGTACCACGAACATTACAAATATCAGCTAACTGAAGAAACCAAGACAATATAAGGTTTCACGCCGAGACAACAATGCAAGTACTAACACAACCTATCACATGATCAAGTAGTAATATGGTCTATCAAACCACCATACACCACATATGTACACCATTTCATTTCAGATTACAGTTAAATCACCATAACAACAGAAGCAAACCGAAAAAGGGTTAAGAATCTCATTGTCCACAAGTATGGCGGTCATACCATGCTTGGCCCGAAATATGACATCCGACTAATGACATTACTTAGCGGATGTGAGTAAGGAACCCCAGCTGCCTGAGCTTGCAACCTAGTCTGCAACAACAAATAAACACAACAACATTTGCTAAGTCCATGTTTCCAAATCACTCAAACAACCAAGAATTTGATCAGTCTTTCTTAATTTTGGTAGAATTTTAAATCCCATATAGCAAAAATACCCAAAATTCAACATTTCAGTTCTTCCCCTCTCCTAAATTGGATTAAATCCTAAAATAAATAAAATTAAAATCAAAGGCAATGCATGATGGGTTCGTTTTACACTTTCTTCTCACTTTCTGGGAAACCAAACATACTAAAACAACAAATCAAAGGGCATACCTTTACAACATCAAGCGGATTAACGATAATCGCGGATAAAAATGCGGCCCCTGCCGCCGAGAAAGCTCGCTCGGTGACCCCCAATTGCCAGTCCGACGTGCTGGGTGGCTGCGCAGCAGAGAAATCCGCCCCAACCGACTGCGTTTGCTCCGTGCTCATCCATGGATTCTGCGCTCGCTCCAACTCCACCATCTTATTCGCCGCGCTCTCTCTGATCATTGTCACCCGACAAAATTGAATTAATTTTGTTTTTAAATGAGAAATTGGAAACAAATTAAAAAATAAAAAAATGGTTTATTTTTTGTTTTGGTTTTCCGAATTGCTCGGAGAGGAGGAAAGTAGAGAGAGAGAGGAGCAGTAAGCAAAAGGCTTACCAGAAAGTAAGGCGGCAAGAGGAGAGGGAGAGAGAGGGCCACGTTTGGCAGCGTCTGTGAGGGCGATTATTTATGGTAGTAAAACCTACTCACGAAAGAGTAGGATTCTCTTCCCTCTTATTATCATTATCTTCCATTCTCTTCTCTCACACTTTTCTTTTTATCTTATTCTTTATATAAAAAATTCAAAATAAGATGTGACATGGCACAATCGCAACGGTTTAAATATGAGAAGATGAAAGGGGTGAGATATTAGAAAGGGAGATAATCATACTTTACTCGTGATGAAACGTAAGCTATTAAAAACTAAAAGTCAAAATAATGGACTTTTTGTCACTATGTTGTTTTTTTTGTTTTTTTTAACAAACGATGCTAAGAGAAAGGAAAGTGAATTTAATCTCACAATAAATTAACGTTAAATGATAACGCGGATGAATATCAAACATTATTTTTGTTAACCTCTATTTATGAAACCCTAAAATTTGCTTGGCTAAAAGGGACCAATAATGCAATTTAGATTTTTATGTGGGAGATTGAAAACCTGTGACATCCCACATCGCCCAGGAAAATGATCCTTATATGTATATTTTCATCCTTACCTAGCACGAGGCTTTTTGGGAACTCACGAGCAACTTCCCAGTGGGTCACCCATCATGGGATTGCTCTAGCCCCATCGTCCAAGGGAGTGATCCTTATATGTATATTCTCATCCCTACCTAGCACGAGGCCTTTTGGGAGCTCACTGGCTTCGAGTTCCGTAGGAACTCCGAAGTTAAGCGAGAAGGGGGCTAGAGCAATCCCATGATGGGTGACCCACTGGGAAGTTGCTCGTGAGTTCCCAAAAACAAAACCGTAGGGGAATGGTAAGTCCAAAGCGGACAATATTGTGCTACGGTGGTGGAGCAGGCCCGGAAAATGATCCGTCCTGGGCCGGGATGTGACAAAACCCGCTTCAATATTAGTCTACATTATCAATGAACATTAGTGATCTAACATATGTCCAATTTTCAAAACGTTAAGTAGTTGCTTGAAATATTTTAAAAGGTTGGGGCCTGAATTTACCTGATCACCTCTGAATATTAGATAGTTAACCTGATTAACTCTTTTATAAATATAGATTTATATTCGAAAAAATTAATTAAATTTGAGGTTGTTTGATCATCCTTACTTATATGATAAAAGAAAAACTAATAAAAAAATGCTTGAAAACTTTGAGTTTTAACGGTAATGACAAAATAAAGGGTAAAGTGAATAATACCAGGATTGACTTGTACTGTAAAAATGTGGCTTTTCGTTAAAGTAAACAGTACCGTGAGCTTTTCGTTAAAGTTCTATAGAATATATGATTACATTAGAAATTAAAATCTTATACAAACTGTCGGTTTATTTTATACATATAAATGCCTAAACGGTTTTTAAATTGATTGTTTACATTTTTTTTTATAAAAAAATTAAGGGTGTGTTTGGAAAGAGCTTTTAAAATGACTAAAATGTGTTTAATGAAAGTGTTTTTGGATCCAAAAAAGTTGAAGTGCTTGCTTTTTTATCCAAAAAATTTGAAGTGCTTGTAATTCGTCTAAGAAGCACATATCTGGTGCGCATTTCCAAAAGCACTTCAATTGTTTTTTTAAATTCAAAAAATACTATCATCGATAGTTATTTGTACAAAAAACACATAACTAATGCGTGTTTCAATAATTACTTTATTTGTACAAAAAACACATAACTAATGCGTGTTTCAATAATTACTTTATTTTAAAAGTATTTTAAAACAAGCCATACTTGACCACAATCCCATATCATGCGCGCAGTTACTATTTCATAGGCAGTCCTGATTTTGGTGGAAACAAACAAGGCCTTATAGTTCGTTCGAGAAATTGGAGCGTTGAACAATTGCTTCTAGAAGCGTTCTAACGTGCGTAAGACGTGACGCAACTCTAGGCGTGACACCAAGCAAAGCTACAATTTTCCTCCCATATTAGTGTCTGATTCTTTTTCTTCGTGGGCCACTAGTTTTTCAGAACTTGGGAACAAAAATGACATTTATGTAAAAGGGACGATTGACAAGTATGATATTTGGTTTCTCAAGTCTAAAATCTAACAAGTGGTAAATTGTATTGGTATCTTTTGGAAAATGATTCTTGTTGGATCTATTGTACGATCAATTTTTATTAGGTACTATTTATTTTTAATTTTTAATTTTGAAATGATTTCTGACCACACGATGTACGATGAACGATCACAATCACAAAATTTCTATGATCCCCAAGAAAAGGATTAAGCGAGGATCATTTTCCATATCTTTGTAACCTACTGCGTTTCGATTTAAATTTTTCTCCTATTTTTCTTGTAAATTAATATTGTTTATTTGTACAAAAAAGGGTAAAATATGACTTTTATTTGTGTGTGTCAATAGCTAATGTATATAAAAATTGGGGGAGCCTGGAATTCAGAAGAGTAAGGCCATAGAGATGCTTGATTTCCACTATTAACACAATCCCTCCTCAAGGGTAAATTGGAAAGTTTCCAATTTTGCAATTAAAAAAATGCGTTCCAAATCTGAAACTTTTCATGCAATAACATATTGTTCATATGATTTGAACTTATGTAATGATTTTACAACAAAACAAAAGCCAAGTGTCATGAGTTATGACTTTGTATGAACATAAGATAGTGCTATTCACACACATCTTTTTACTTCCTACACACTCTTGTTAATTTATTTTCAATTTCGATCAGATCGTTGAAAATTGAAAGAGAATGTATGAGAAGTAAAAATACCTATGCGGATAGCTTCACCCTGAACATATATGTATAGCCACCCTGAGTTTTAATTTTATCCCTTATTTAAAAGGGTGGTTCTAAAACCCAGAGGCATCATTTACGACCTTGTTTTTGACTGAAAGATGTGAAGCATATCCGACCAAATTAACAAAGGACAATGTTCATACAATACAAAACTGTTAACGACTCCGACTGAGAGCGACAAGCTTCTTTTTCCCTCTAAGAACGGGGAATACAACCCAAAGAGGAAACTACAAAACAACAACGGCCGCAAAACAAGCCCGAGGGACTCCAACAACGTTGTCTATGAGGCTCATCAAATACAAGAACGCCAATATTTATCCATATTAGACAGCGACAAACCTTGATCGAATTAATCACTAGCGTAATTTCAAGATAGTTACCATGGCAATAGATTAGACCAACAAAATTAACCGCTAGCTAGCTTCAGCTTGCTTACAAAACCCATGGGTTAATTTGTCTACGACGTTGAAGATAAGTTTGATCTTCTTGGATACCACAACCATCCAACAACTTCGATCTCCCAATTTCTTGTTACCATTGCAATTGAAAGGAACATATACTATAAAATTTGAAGTAATGTTAAGTATGCAACAAGCTGCAACAGCTAGTAATCCATTCAAATATCTGAAGCAATTTTTCAGTGTCCATACACGAAATACGGTTATGTGACGTTTTACTCAAACTATAACACATAGATATTCATTTTTATCAATATACTCTAGAATTGTGACATATCAATCATGTTGTAAATTCATTTTTTATTAATATACGCTAGAATCCCAAACAATTCGATTCGATGTCAGTACACAAAGATTTAAGGTCATTTCTTCAATTTACTCTCCATTTCTAAGTTCCTAAGGTTTTAGCTTTCGCAGTAGCTTCATCGGTGTTACCTACCAAATAAA
Organism: Pyrus communis; assembly: GCF_963583255.1. Classification (NCBI taxonomy): domain Eukaryota; kingdom Viridiplantae; phylum Streptophyta; class Magnoliopsida; order Rosales; family Rosaceae; genus Pyrus; species Pyrus communis. The sequence continues at coordinate 1,562,845 of NC_084818.1, forward strand.
AGACCTGCTAATTATGACATATCAATCATGTCATCTACTCTTATTATAACACGTGGGGTGATCCCGAAACCATGGATTTAGTCTTATTGTGTGTTAGTACTCTCAATTGGCTTCAAGAGCAGGTCGCTAGATATATTTAGTGACATCCACAGGGAGGCTCTAAAATAGATCATTTTGCTGGCTGTGTATCACTGTTTGGGCCCGAAATATTATTGCTGGGCCGAGCAGCAGGATGTGCTCGGCCCAAGGAGATGATAAATACTATGGGCCGAATAATATGGCCCGGGCCAGCTGGCAGGGTCGGCCAGATCCCATCAGAGGTAATCCGGATAAATAGAAAGGTCGAGGAAACCTGATGCAATTAGGATTCTCGACCAGCAAGGAATGAAGTCCCGAAAAGAAGGAAAATTCAGAATCCCAGTAGGAGTAGGATTGTTCGAGGAAGAGGCGAATTGGGAAAAGGACTCCCGATCCAAATCGGAGTCAGATTCAAGGAATGGGGGACTATAAATACAAGAAATCATGCAACAGAAAAAGACCTTCAACTCAGCATACAATTGCCCTGCGCAAAACCTCTCAATCACCTTGAGATTTTTCCTTTTCTTTTTCCTGCCGACACACCTTCAGTTTGGATAAACAGCACTGTGGAAGCAACCGGCGAGCACCTTCAGTTTGGATAAACAGCACTGCTGCCGCAGGATCAGCCGACCAAGAGGCATCTTCAGTTTGGATAAACAGCACTGCGTCGAGGCCGACCGATTATCTATCCAAGTCTCGGTCGAGGAAGGTTTTCGAACCTTTGTTGGCAGAGGTCACCTTACTAAGCTTTCTCGGCATAGTTAGGTGTTACGAATTACATTGCTCGGCGTACGGGTTGCCGAGTGGTTTTATGATTGGATACTCACAGGTGAGTTTCAGGGTTCGGCATTCCGACGGCCGAACTACGTTTACCATCAAGACATATATCACGTTCGAGTACCTGTGCCCATACACCTTGGTCTCGATTCGACGTGCTTATACTCTCACGAATATAATCACAGTGACCGAATCGGGCTCCGACGATTATTGAACTCCGCAGAATTGGCAGCCTTGTCTTCAGGCTGTAGAACTCAGAGACCGAGAGCGTTCCTTCCTCGGTCGCAATCGCAAGATACAGAAGTCAACGACGCGCTCCAAGCGATATCAACAAATTGTACTCCTCGGCCGAGCTCGGCCGACGAGTTGGCACGCCCCGCATTCAACCGAAGGACGTAGTTAGCTTACTAGTTGCTCGGCCTGCGCGCCACGTAGGTCTTGTAATTATTAGGGTCAACATTTTGGCACGCCCAGTGGGACCATTTGTGCTAAACCTTCGGAGTTCATGACCATTGAGACACGGTCTACGAAGCAGAAAACAACCATGGGAAAGTCAACGACTGACTTGCCAGTGCAAGGCCTTGGGCAGGATTTGCACTCTACAAAAAATCCGATCATAATTGCGCCGCCCGAGGCCACAAGTGTAACACGCCGAGAGCATGAGGTCTGTCTCGGCGGGCAACCTTACAACCCCGCAGTCCCGAATCAAACAGCTGGGATGTTCATGGAAGGGATTGTGGAAGATTGTGATGACGATGGTGGGGAAGGTTCCGATCCACCAACTAGGACATTCCTTCGGAGACGACTAGATGAACAATATCGTCAGGTCGAGCAGTCGATTGGTCAGAAGATGAATGATTTGCTAGACGCAATACGTAGTAACAGCGATACACAGACCAGAATGCTTGAACTACTGGTTAGTAAAGCCTTCGAAGATGGCCAGGTCGGCCAGCCTCGGCAGCTCCCGACGAATTTGCCCATCCCAGCCGAGAGAGGGTCCGCTCGGCCACAACCAGTCCTCTTGGAAAGAAGAGGACCAGGAAATAGAGCCGAGGGACCAAGCCAGGGAGAAGAAGCCGCTTCCGTAAACATCACCGAAGTCCAGAGAATGATTGACTCGGCCCTGAAGAAAGGGCCGAAGTTTCCAAAGTTTATCCACCCATACCCAGCTTATGTAGAAAGGTTTGAATACCCACGAGGATTTAAGATCCCCGATTTCAGCCTCTTCGCCGGAGAATCATCTTTATCCTCACTAGAACATGTGGCTCGGTTCACAGCGCAGTGTGGGGACGTCAATAGCGATTTCTACAAACTACGGTTGTTTAACTTTTCACTGACAGGCTCAGCTTTCGCCTGGTACATTAATCTTCCACCCAACTCCGTGCAAAGTTGGGAAGAGTTGGTCGAAAAGTTCCATGAACAATTTTATCGGCCAGGGATGGAGATGTCCGTATCGTCGTTGGCCAGGATGGCTCAAGCATCTGACGAATCTCCAATGGAATACCTAACAAGGTTTAAGTCGGCCAGGAATTGGTGCCGAGTACCACTCCCGGAGGTGGAGTTCGTCAGGATCGCCCTTAACGGATTAGACGTGGAGTACAAAAAGAAGTTTCTGGGGGCAAATATTCGAGATATGTACGAACTTGCTCAACACGTCGAACAATATGAGTATCTGCTCCGAGAAGAAAAGATATCCAAGTCACCATCCCGGGGGACGTTGTATAAGAACCCCACGGTGAGCTATGCATCGGCCGAAAGTGAAGACCCTCAGTATGTTAGTGTGGATGCGGCCGAGATAATAATAGACAAACCCTATGTTTGCAAGGCCTTGGCGCAAGTAAATACCAAAGACGCCAAAACCCGTTTGGCCACCGAGGAAACGAGTAAGTCATCAAAAGTATACACTTTTGATATCACCAAGGCTGATGCAATTTTCGATCAATTATTGGCAGCAAAAATCATCAAGCTTCGGCCGGGACATACTATCCCTAAGGCCGATGAATTAAAAGGAAAGATATACTGCAAATATCATAATTCTAATAAGCATGCAACCAATAATTGTGTTGTGTTCCGGGACACAATTCAAAGTTGGATCGAAAAAGGAAAGTTGAAATTTCCGGAAAAGATGGCGGTCGATGTTAATCCTTTCCCTTCCACAACGATTGGTATGGTGGATGCTCACCTTCCCAGAAACAAAGGGAAGGCCGAATATGTCCCGGTGCAGCATATCCGTAAAGGGAATGGTCAAACAAGACTAAAGCTTGATATATTTTCAAATGCACCACCAACGGAACAATCGGTGCGACCCGCCGATGAGCCGATGACGAGGTCAAATTCCGACGAAACTTGTGGATCGAAGGTTTTATGTGACCATTGTAAAACAACAGTTGAACCTGGGAAGAAATCTTCAACCCCACCAACGGCCCCTACGGCGTCATCAAAGGGATTAGGTCCACGACGTCAAGTGTTCGACCGACTCGGCCCACAAGTAAAGCCGAAAGAACAGACCTCGGTCAGGCGGCGTCTTGACTTCGCCGCACCCTTCTATAATGAGGATTATTATTCGCGCAATGCCAACCGTTCGGGCTCGCCAGTTGATCGCAAAACTTTCAAACCACCAAGGACATCGGATCAACGCTGGTACAGTTACAATTCTCCGACAGGTTTGTATACGGCGCTGTCCAAATCCCAAAAACGTCGTCGTCAACGGATAGATTGCATGGCTCGGCGACGAGAAGCGCAGGCCAGCCCGGCCAACAAATGGCAACCAAAAAAGGTCGTGGAAGATAGTAGCGAACGGCCAACCCCGACTATCATGACCGAGTTAGCCGAAGGCAAGAAAGTAGCGGATGCTGATTTCGAAACCACCATTGAGGAGGCTGAGAAACGTATTAAGATCCTTCTCCGGCCAGGGGAAACGAGAGCTCGTCTAGAGTACTTTACACAAGAGGCCGAAAGGAAACTTTCTCCGTTACCACCGCGCGAGCCGTTTATCAAAATACGGCGCAACTTACACCCTCCATTCCTCGGTGCATCCATGGAATACATGCGAGAATTTCATAAGAAATACTCCGCAAATGATTTGTACGGACTCCCCAAGGCATGTCAGGAAGCCCTCGACTTAGCGCTGACTTGTCCTGATGCCGAGCAAATTATCCAGAAAACTTCTGATCCAGCCATTAAAGCTCGGTTTCAACATATACGGGAGGCTCGGGTCCTGGGTTTTGAGGTCGATCCTTATACAGATATCGACACCGCCGAATTACCCTTCTCGCTTGAAGACCTCCAGCATTTACGTTATCATTTCGAAGTTTTCTCGGCTGTATCGCTTTTCGGCCTCACGGCCGACGAGGAACAACGGATAGCACGGTTGGATACGTATCTAGACACGAGGAACGCCCGTATTGCCTATGAAGAACGAGCCCGTGTAACCAAGGATCAACATGAATCTTCGGCAGTCAACATTGTCGAAGGAAATCGCCCACCCACATTCGATTTGGTTCCTACTTCTCAGATACCGGCTCTTACCGAGGAACTCAAAAGTTTAATTCAGGATGTTCCGCCAACTACTACTGAGGCTAGTTCTGCAGACGACGATGACCACGAGCCAATGGGTCCCTCGGTCCTCGAACATATGGAGATCAGTATGGTCCACGTCCTACCAGCCGAATTCCAGCCAGGTACCCACCAGTCGAATTTCTTGGACGGGGACATAGTTACCGAGGAAGCAACGCAAGTAGACTTCGTCGCAAACGACGACGATAGAGAAAACCGAAGCGGGGACAACCTTACGGCAGCTTTGGCCGAGCTATTTCCCCGCTCCCCTTCGGTTAATCTCCAACACCTGAAGCCGTTGTATGTCACGGCTCATATCGAAGGATTCCCCATTTCTAAGGTGTTCGTCGACTGCGGTGCCACAGTCAACATTATGCCAATCTCCGTCATGAAGGCTTTACGCCGTTCTGATAGTGAACTCATTCCGTCAGGGATTACTATGAGCAGCTTCGTCGGTGACAAGTCTCAGACCAAAGGCGTACTTCCGTTGGAAGTTAGCATTGCCGGTCGTCAACATATGACAGCTTTCTTTGTCATTGATTCCAAGACCGATTATAACGCATTACTTGGTCGCGACTGGATCCACCAAACCAGTTGCATTCCGTCATCACTCTACCAGGTCCTCATCTTTTGGGATGGCAAATCGGTCGTGGTCCACCCAGCCGATAACCAGCCATTTGAAACCAACATGATTCAGGCTCGCTATTACGATGATCACGTCGGCTACATCACCCTCCAAGGCCTTAACGAGGATGGGCGGCCGACGAGAATTTCGGTACAGAAAGTAATTGAGGTCGGCGCCGAGACTGTCCAACAGGATTCGGCGAGACTTGGCTTGGCAGATCTAGTCACCAACGCCGATGATTGAGCACACCACGCAAGAAAGGCGTCAGGCCGCGGTTTCATCTACAATGGAACGTCTGCTGGCCCATTGGTACGCCATTACCAAGCAACCGCACTCGGGCGTCAATTTAATCGAATTTCTGGCCGAAGCAGATAACGGCCCCGTTCTTTCTTTCGATAAAGTTCAGGCTGCGCCGGCCGAACTCGAAGACCATCGGCCTCAAGTCAAGGACCCGTTGGAGGAAGTTAACGTAGGCACGGCCGAGGATCCTCGAACGTTGTTTATTAGCGCGTTACTCCCACCGTCCATGAAGGTCGAACTACGGAAGTTACTCCACGAATTTAAAGATTGCTTTGCGTGGAGCTATCATGAAATGCCCGGCCTCGACCGAAACCTTGTAGAGCATGAGCTACGCATCAAGGAGGGGTGTAAACCTTTTCGACAGCCTCCTCGACGATTTTCGAACGAAGTACAGCTCGGCATTAAGGAAGAATTAGTTCGGCTTTTGAAAGCCGGATTTATTAGGACCGCACGGTATGTCGAATGGTTGGCCAATATCGTCCCCGTGTTAAAGAAAAGCGGTGCCCTTCGCATTTGCATCGATTTCCGTAATCTAAATCTGGCTACTCCCAAGGACGAGTATACAATGCCGATTTCAGATTTATTAATTGATGCCGCAGCTAATCATGAACTGCTCTCTTTTATGGACGGTCATGCGGGTTATAACCAGATTTTCATCGCCGAAGCTGACGTCCACAAGACGGCTTTCCGATGCCCGGGGGCACTTGGTACTTATGAATGGGTCGTCATGCCTTTCGGCCTCAAGAATGCCGGCGCCACATACCAACGAGCCATGAATATGATCTTCCACGACTTAATCGGTACAATCGTCGAAGTTTATATCGATGATGTGGTCGTGAAATCCAAACGTCGTCAAACACATCTGGACGACCTGAGGCAAGCGTTCCTTCGCATGCGCAAGAACAAGCTCAAGATGAACCCGGCCAAGTGTGCTTTCGGTGTTTCGGCCGGTAATTTCCTAGGATTTTTAGTGCACCACCGCGGTATCGAAGTCGACGAAAATAAAGCTCGCGCCATCATTAGCGCCCCACCACCAACGACAAAGAAGCAGCTCCAGTCGTTACTCGGGCAGATAAATTTCCTCCGTCGCTTCATCGCCAATTCGGCGGGTAAGATGAAGGCATTCTCTACGCTCTTGAAACTTAAGGATACCGACAAATTTGAATGGCGCGAAGAACATCAAATGGCATTTACACAAATCAAGGTGGCTCTTTCAACCCCACCCGTGCTCGTTCCACCATGTCGCAACAAACCCTTGAAATTATACATTTCGGCAGCTACTGAATCCATTGGTTGTCTCCTCGCTCAAGACAACAATGGAGGGCGTGAACAAGCGATCTTTTATCTTAGCCGAAATCTGAATTCACCAGAGCTCAATTACTCCCCTGTCGAAAAACTGTGCTTAGCTTTGTTTTTTGCTGCGTCCAAGCTTCGGCATTACATGCTCCCATCAGTAACGCAGGTCATCGCCCAAACAGACGTAATTCGGTACATGCTCACTCGGCCTATTGTCAAAGGCCGCATCGGGAAATGGACGCTCGCGTTATCCGAGTTCAGTCTTCAGTATGTACCCCAAAAGGCCGTCAAGGGGCAAGCTCTCGCCGATTTCTTGGCCCAACACCCTTCTCCTTATGGTTCTGAGGGAGACAACGTCGATATCGGTTTCATCACCACGCGTGATAGTCATTGGACTATGCATTTTGATGGTTCCAGCACTTCGACCTCGGCGGGTGTGGGAATTGCAATTCAATCGCCTGACCACTGCCGATGGTATTTTTCCCTCAAGTTGGATTTCAGCTGCACCAATAATCAGGCCGAATATGAAGCCCTCATTATCGGCCTCCACGTTTTACACGATCTACGGGCCTCCCGCGTTCTCGTCCTCGGTGATTCCGAACTGGTGATTAACCAGATAAACGGCCTGTTTCGTTGCATGAGTTGTACTTTAGCGCCCTATCACATGGTCGCCACCTACCTGGCCGAGTCGTTCGAACGGATCACATTTGAACACATTTCACGCATCCACAACACAGACGCCGACGAACTCGCCCAGATCGCCTCCGGAGCACAACTCAAGGGGGGCAAGCTAGGCCGAATTGCAGTCACAAGTCTGCGCTCATACCCAGCCTTGATTAATCGGCAAACTCTCCAGCGCGCACACGTAATACGCACAAGGGTAATGTCTCTCCCATCCTTACTAGAACGAGGAGATCCCGTGGAAATATGTGCTGTCGAAGTAGAACCAGATGATTGGAGAAGGACGATGTTACGATACCTCGATAACCCCAATGGGAAACATGACCGAAGAACGAAGGTCCACGCCACGAATTACGTGTCGTACCAAAATGAGTTATACCGCAAGGGCGAGGACGGGTTACTACTATTGTGCCTCGGCCCACAAGAGGCCACCCAAGTAATGGCCGAGGTACATGAAGGAATTTGTGGGGCACATCAGTCCGGACGAAAGATGCGTTGGTTGCTCCGACGACACGGTTATTTCTGGCCCAATATATTAAAAGATTGTATCGAATATGCACGGAGATGCGTCCCATGCCAAATTCATGGACCTGTACAGAGAGCCCCGGCCGAATTACTACACTCGGTCACTAAACCTTGGCCGTTCAGGGGTTGGGCAATGGACGTAATTGGCAAAATCACGCCATCATCAGGGGCAGCGAAACACGCGTGGATAATGGTAGCAACTGACTATTTCACCAAGTGGGTCGAGGCAAGGTCATACGCCGAATTAACTGCTAAAGAAGTATGCAACTTCGTAGAAGAGAATATTGTGACCAGATTCGGCGTGCCAGAAACGATCATAACTGATAATGGCACTATATTTACGGCCGATAGGTTTAGGGAATACGCGGCAAGTTTGAATATCCGACTGGAGCAATCTACGCCGTATTACCCACAGGCAAACGGGCAGGCCGAGGCAAGCAATAAAGTGTTGATCGGCATCCTTGAAAAAATGGTAAAAGAGAAACCAGGTTTGTGGCATTTGAAGTTAAATGAAGCATTATGGGCATACCGAACTTCACCCCGGTCGGCTACTGGAACCACTCCCTACGCGTTGACTTATGGACACGACGCTATGTTACCAGTCGAATTGAGTATAAGCTCGTTGCGAGTAATTGAGCAGAATGATTTGTGCAGTATTGAATATAGTCAAGCGATGCGACAAGAGTTAGAAGACTTGGAAGAAAGTCGAATCGACGCGGGTAACTTGTTGATAGCACAAAAGAAAATTGCCGAGCGAGCATATAATCAGCGTGTAAGACAAAAAACGTTCGGCGAGGGAGAGCTGGTTTGGCAAACTGTGTTGCCTGTTGGAATAAAAGACCCCAGATTTGGCAAATGGTCGCCAAATTGGGAAGGGCCATTCATCGTTCACAAAGTCCTCGGCAAGGGGGCATATCATCTAAGAGATCGGACGGGTTCAGTTCACAAATTACCGATTAATGGAAAGTTTTTAAAGAAGTACTATCCAATTACATGGGAAATGCAAGAGTAAGACCATTGTATTGAGAGCAAGACGACCATTGTATAGCAAAACGACCATTGTATTGATAACAGAAAATCATTACAAGTACAAATACAATGATGAACTCCTAAGGGGTCGAGGGGAGGTAAGTCTCAAGGGCAGCTTTCAGCTCCAGCCACTTCGCCTCGCTCAAAATTATCTCAGCCTGCCGCGTTTTCTTGTTGCACTGCAGTTGCTGGATACGTCGTGCGCCGGCAGCGAAGGCCGTCAGCCGAGCCTTGTTAGCCTCAAAATCCTTCTCAAGCTCGGAAGCAGCAGCCGACCTTTGACGTTGAAGGTCAGAAATCTGACGCTGGAGGTCAGAGATCTGGAGATCAAACTCGGTCAGCTTTGCTTTCTTTGCTTTGAAAGCCTCCATCTCTACTCGGCCAGCCTCATGCGCAACCTTGGCCACCTTCAAATCGTCCTCGGCCTGTAGGGCACGCTCAAAGATAAGAAAGTGTTGCCGAGTCCGCTCCAGGAGGTCGGTCAGGAAAGAGATGCCCTCCGGGCTAAGGTGACCACCGCTGGCAAGGTCATTAAGACACTCCCCAACAGAGTCAAGGCCCTTGCTCCGGAGAGCTTGGGAAGCAGTCAGAGATAGGACTTCGTGCAGCTTCACGAAGACTTCGGCGGGCGTGTCTTCTGCCGATTCGGCCGGAGCTGCAGAGGAGCCGACCTCCCCGGTCGTGCTTTGAAGCAGAGCGTCAAGTTCCACTTCCCACGATGGCTGTGCGCATAAAAGGAAAATGTGAGGGAAAGTAAGGCGTGATATGGTGCATAAAGAAAAAGGGGATTGTTTTAGACCTGCTGAGAGGAGACTTCGGCCATGCCCTCTGGGTCATTGCTCGAACCCAGGGAGCTTAATGGCCGAGCCCAGTGCCTTAGACCGCTACGCAATTCACGCGGCCGATGGAGTTTATCTACATTTGATGGCCACGACGGCGGCCAGGAAATATAGACAACGCCCCTCGGCGCGTAAAATTGCCGGTGAAATGAATGTTCAGGCACCTGACATTTAATATCGTTTCAAAAACAATGTCACAAAAACTCAAAACACAAAAGAAACAATACTTACAAAGGCCGAAGAGACTTCCTGTGGAGGAATGGGAGGGTCTTCGTCCTGCGGGTGGATCGGTGACTCAGCCGTGGCCTCAGGATCGACCATGGGTCTCTTGCCAAGTTCCGCCGCAGTAGGACGTGGTCGAGCGGTCACCTCGACTACAGGAGGAGGATGGACAGGAGAGTTGACTGGTCGACGGCGGCGTTGCAGCGGGACTTCGTCACTCTCGCTCTCGACATCCTGAACAAAAAGAGAACAGTTAGCATTACGATCAGAAACCTAAGGAAGCAAGTGAAAACAGAATTATACCTCCAAAACGACCGGTGGAGATAAGGGTGCCTCAGGTGCCGCGACCGACTCCGAAGCTAGAGCGGGTGCGGCGTCTGGATCTGCCGGGGAAACGGTTGGAGGATTCGAGGTTGGGGAGGCCGCGGCTGCCGGCACAGATGGAGAGCCGGCGGGAGCAGGCGTCCCAGTAGTATCACTGGGAACGACATGAATTTCCCGGTCGCCCTTCTTCGCCAATTTCTTGACACGTTTAGAAGGGCGAGGGGTCTCCTCCGCAGGCTCGGCCTCTCGGTGGGGGCGCTTGGAAGGCACCGATCGCTTGGTGACAAGAATTGCCTTCTTGGGCACTAGCTTCTTCGCCTTTGGCACCGCAGCGACTACTTCGACCGCCTTCGACCCACGACCCCCTGGAGCAAAGTAATTAATAACAGGGACGAAAGATAAAACAAAAGGAGGAAAGAAACGGAAATACTACCTTGGGCCGACTCCTTAGGGTGAGTCGAGGATGCTGATCTGGGCCGATCGCCGAAGATTTTCTTTACCAGATCTTCGGCCGGGGCGCCGAAGAAGTCTCCGGTATATTCCTCCCACCAATCCCCGAAGGTGTCAGTTCCGAAAGACTCAGGAACCGTCGGCCGAAGCCGAAATTTCTTGCACTTCTCCTGGAACTCCTGGTCTGACGTCTTGCATTCCCTTTCAGAGGAACCAGTAAGACGTCCCCGACTTAGGAGCGACCGAGAGGCGAGCAGGGGGACTGGACAGCCTTGAAGATAGCCGAGCTGCCGGGCGAGAAAATGAGGGTGATAAACCTCCCAGCTGGCTCGGCGAGCATCGCAACCAAGAGGAAGGTCGCGAGCCAAGACAAACGACCCCCAGCGCTGGCGGATGCCCGCATCCTCAGATTCGGCCCATGCTGCCGTAGGGAGTCTAAGCGAGGATGGGTACTCCTGGCGCCGACACACCAAGAACTCGTCATCCGAGAGGACGTCGAGGCTGAGGAAGTGTTTGAAAACCTCGGCTGCCCGGTGAGGTGGCGCTGGTCGAGAGGCCAGTTGAAGGCCGAGGGCGGCCGTTCGCTGGAAGGCAGGAACCTCCGGTCGAAGGGTGGAGAAGTAGACCTGCAACCAGAGTTGGAACACCCAGAGGGGTCCGTTCTGGTGCGGGTCGATCTTGCCAATGGTCGCCTCGGCCAGGCAGCGGTAGAGGTTGGCAAGGATGGCTGGACTGAGCGCCAGCAAGCGACCATTAGCCAGTGCCTGGGCCACCGGCATATTCTCCACCAGGCATTTATTTGACCTGGTACAACAGATGAATTTGTTGTACCAGTAGAAGAGGAAGGCCTCGTGCTCTCCCTTCCTAAGACCTTCTTCGCCTCGGCCGGCGAAGTGAAGAATGAGCGTGTTATAGTTGAAGAAATTCTTGTGCAGCTTCTGAACTTCTTCCCTTGAGGGCTCCCGGTCGTCCCGGCTTAGCGTCTCGACGGCCCTTTCGTCGAATAGTGCCTTCAGGTCGAGAGGAGAAGGGTATCCGGAAAGGGCAGCGTCAATAGGAAGGCCGGTCGGGGAAGTCCCAAGGATGGCCGAGACGTCAAGGATGGTGGGGCCGAGTGGGCCGAAAGGCAGGATCATGGTGTTGGTGGCCGAACACCATAGACTCAGGGCCGCCATAAGCAGCTCCTTATCCATGGCGACCTCCATGGTCGACAGGATGATGGCATCATAAATACCCAAAGCCTTCCATTCCTTGGAGAAGAATGTGCTCATCCGGTCGACCCAGGCAGCCCAAGCCGCAGTAGTCGACGGCCAGGCTCCCTGAGGCCGCGCCAGAGTCCATTTCGACCAGTCGAACCCCTGCAGCAGGGGTGTTAGGCACTGTTCCTTGAGCAGGTTAGTGACAGACGACGGCACTGTGTCTCTGAAAAGGGGACCCAGAATTTGGTGGGTCGTGGTCATGTCTTCTTCAAATCGTAGCGTCTTGACGGCGCTCCGGTCGACGAAATCTTTGCACTTGTTGATCTCATCAGAGAACTTTGAAATGAAGGAGGCCATTTGTGGAGAAGTGATGTTTCTGGAAAAAGAAGGTATTGCAGAAGAACTGGAAGGTTTGATTTGAACGAACAAGGATGAGGAATTTGAGATTTTAGAATTTCTGAAAGCGTAAAAGGCAAATGGCAGAAATATGGGTATTTATAGGCCTTTCAGGATGAATATCAAACGTCTGGGATTCAAAAGGCACTGGTTCAAATTGGGGGGAAATTTAACCGGGAAAGGCTCAATCATTTCGGATATTTTGGGAAACTGCGAAGAGGGGATCGAGGAGTCGAAAATCCAGGACGCACGATTGCGTGCGACGCCAGTTTTAAGGCATTAATAAGGATGAGACGTTTCAGTTAGCGCACGGTTTCGAGGCCCACGATTGAAAGTTTTAAGAGCGGCGGAGAATCGACACGTGGCCACGCTTTGGGGGCAGCAAGAAAAGTGCAATCATGCTTCATAAATGCACAGGAATAACGGTCATTAAGTTCAAAAAAGCAATAAACGTTTTCGCTTCTTCAAGGTCGAGGCCCGACCAAGAGCTAACAGTCGGCGACCTCAAAAGCGAGGGGGCAATGTTTGGGCCCGAAATATTATTGCTGGGCCGAGCAGCAGGATGTGCTCGGCCCAAGGAGATGATAAATACTATGGGCCGAATAATATGGCCCGGGCCAGCTGGCAGGGTCGGCCAGATCCCATCAGAGGTAATCCGGATAAATAGAAAGGTCGAGGAAACCTGATGCAATTAGGATTCTCGACCAGCAAGGAATGAAGTCCCGAAAAGAAGGAAAATTCAGAATCCCAGTAGGAGTAGGATTGTTCGAGGAAGAGGCGAATTGGGAAAAGGACTCCCGATCCAAATCGGAGTCAGATTCAAGGAATGGGGGACTATAAATACAAGAAATCATGCAACAGAAAAAGACCTTCAACTCAGCATACAATTGCCCTGCGCAAAACCTCTCAATCACCTTGAGATTTTTCCTTTTCTTTTTCCTGCCGACACACCTTCAGTTTGGATAAACAGCACTGTGGAAGCAACCGGCGAGCACCTTCAGTTTGGATAAACAGCACTGCTGCCGCAGGATCAGCCGACCAAGAGGCATCTTCAGTTTGGATAAACAGCACTGCGTCGAGGCCGACCGATTATCTATCCAAGTCTCGGTCGAGGAAGGTTTTCGAACCTTTGTTGGCAGAGGTCACCTTACTAAGCTTTCTCGGCATAGTTAGGTGTTACGAATTACATTGCTCGGCGTACGGGTTGCCGAGTGGTTTTATGATTGGATACTCACAGGTGAGTTTCAGGGTTCGGCATTCCGACGGCCGAACTACGTTTACCATCAAGACATATATCACGTTCGAGTACCTGTGCCCATACACCTTGGTCTCGATTCGACGTGCTTATACTCTCACGAATATAATCACAGTGACCGAATCGGGCTCCGACGATTATTGAACTCCGCAGAATTGGCAGCCTTGTCTTCAGGCTGTAGAACTCAGAGACCGAGAGCGTTCCTTCCTCGGTCGCAATCGCAAGATACAGAAGTCAACGACGCGCTCCAAGCGATATCAACAAATTGTACTCCTCGGCCGAGCTCGGCCGACGAGTTGGCACGCCCCGCATTCAACCGAAGGACGTAGTTAGCTTACTAGTTGCTCGGCCTGCGCGCCACGTAGGTCTTGTAATTATTAGGGTCAACAATCACACCCTCCGTTTCTAAATGGGAACACTGACTATGGTGCATGGAAAGCCAAACTCCTATATAATCTTAATTTTTTTTTTTAACAAACAATATTATCTACACTAAAGGGAGGGGGTGGACTTAGCCTCACAATGGGCTAGTAATAATGTGGTTCAAATTAACCTTTGACGAGAATCGAACCTAAAACCACTCACTTACAAGTGAAGAGAAATATCACTAGACCATAATACTAAGTGGATATATAATCTTAATTAGAATAAACCATTTTATTACAAATTTCACAATCTAAGCATAAAGCATATATGTAGAATATCCTTGATACGTACCCTCTGTGATTTCTTGTAATCCTCCCAAAACCTAGGTATAAACGTCCGTCCTTGTAATACTTGGCCGTCAATAATTCCTAAAAATGAGAGCCTATATATGAAATCATCATCACCAACAACACCAGCAGCAAACACACAACTAAGACTAAGAGTAAAGTACAAGGTCCCAGTTTTGAATTACCAAAATGGCCATAGCCGTGCTGCATGCTCTGGACTCAGCCAGGACACAATGGTACCACATAACGGCCATTGTCATCGCCGGAATGGGTTTCTTTACCGACGCTTACGACCTCTTTTGCATCTCCACCGTCTCCAAACTCCTCGGCCGCCTTTACTACTTCAACCCTAGTACCGGAAAACCGGGGAAGCTCCCAGTGAACGTCAACAACTTCGTGATAGGTGTTGCCCTAATCGGAACCCTATCGGGCCAGCTCGTATTCGGGTATCTCGGTGACAAGCTAGGCCGAAAGAAGGTCTACGGGATAACCCTAATCATGATGGTTGTTTGTGCCATTTGCTCCGGCCTATCATTTGGCTCCTCAGCAGGCTCTGTCATGACAACCTTATGCTTCTTCAGGTTTTGGTTAGGGTTTGGTATCGGTGGCGATTACCCTCTCTCCGCCACGATCATGTCCGAATACGCCAACAAAATGACTCGTGGGATGTTTATAGCGGCGGTGTTTGCGATGCAGGGTGTTGGGATCATTTTTGCCGGTTTGGTGTCTATGATCTTGTCGAGAATCTTCCTCAACATGTATCCTGCACCGGCATTCAGCGACAGCCCGGCGGATTATTCGCGCGTGTTGTCCACGCAGCCACAGGCGGACTATCTGTGGCGGATTGTGCTTATGCTTGGAGCTTTGCCTGCACTTGCCACTTTCTACTGGAGGATGAAAATGCCTGAAACAGGTCGGTACACGGCCTTGATTGAAGGTAACGCCAAACAAGCAGCTGCTGACATGGGTAAGGTTTTGGAGATCGAAATCCAAGCTGAACAAGATAAGTTGGCACAGTTCAAGGCTGCAAATGAGTACTCATTAGTATCCAAGGAATTCTTTAGGCGTCACGGAAAACACCTAATTGGTACGTACTTTATATATATATATATATATATATATATATATATATATGTATGTATGTATGTATTAATTAGATAAAACATTGGATCCGCATATTATTGAGAGTTTACGTAGGATGTTTCTCTAGATATATATCTTATCGATCGCTGTTTGCTATATGCCTCAGGTACAACAACTACTTGGTTCTTGTTGGATATCGCCTTTTACAGCCAAAACTTAACACAAAAGGACATATTCCCAGTGATGGGCCTCACTCAAAAGCCCGAGGAGGTTAACGCGCTTCGCGAAATGTTCGAGACCTCTCGAGCAATGTTTGTAATTGCGTTTTTCGGCACCTTCCCTGGTTACTGGTTCACCGTCTTCTTCATCGAGAAGCTCGGCAGGTTCAAGATCCAACTTATGGGATTCTTCATGATGTCTTTGTTCATGGCCATCATAGGCGCCAAATATGACGACCTCAAGCATAACAAGTACATGTTTGGAACCTTGTACGGCCTCACTTTTTTCTTTGCAAACTTTGGCCCCAACAGCACCACGTTTGTGCTTCCGGCCGAGCTGTTTCCGACTAGGGTTAGATCCACGTGTCACGCGTTGAGTGCGGCGGCGGGGAAAGCTGGGGCCATGGTGGGTGCATTTGGGGTGCAGTTCTATACTTTGAGTAATGATCCGAAAGATATTCGGCGTGCTATGTTTTTCTTGGCGTTTACTAACATGCTAGGGTTTTTCTTCACATTCTTGGTCACTGAGACCAAAGGCCGGTCCTTGGAGGAGATCTCTGGTGAAGATGGTGGCGGCGATCACGAAGCTGGAACACAGATGACTGGTACCAATACATCGGCAACAGCAGCCACGCCGTACTAGGTAGTTAATTAAGGCGTTTGATTAGCTACAAAAAGCTTTACTATTTAGTTTGAAAAAATATCAAATAAATTAGCTCGATGCACATGCCTTAGCATACCAAATAAAGAGCTGCTTTAAGTGTTCCGAACCTTGAAGTCGAAGAAAAAAAAAGCAAAAGTTGATCTTGTAGTGAAAGAAAAGAACAAGAAATAGATATAGTTTTGGGGAGAAATGTTTCAGTGTGCTGGAATACGGTACAGTGCATCAAGTATCATAATATAATTGGTAGAAATTTTTTTACAAGTTTCCAATCAGTATATTATTACGTTTGATGTAATAAGCCGTATTTCTTGCAGATTGAAAAATCTCTCGAGTTTGGGTGAGGTTTATATTTTTTTTACTTTCTTTCTTTCATTTGAATTTCTCGTTGTAACAATACATGAAATGAAAATGAAGACGTGCTTATATGTTTACTGCTGTGATTATCAATTTACACGTGTGGCTGACTTTGACCACTCAAATGACACGTTTCGCGCTCTGCAAACGCCACGTGACGAACCCGAATTCGCTTGAGCCGGACCACCCCTGAAAAATTGAATTAAAAACCCTAGAAAATAAAACATTTTGGTTTTCTTCCTCCCCCAAATTTCCCTCCATGAAATGGGAAATCGAAGAAATCGAGGCAGTCCTCGAGAGGATTTGGGACCTCCACGATAAGCTCAGCGACGCCATCCATTCCGTTTCCAGAGCTCACTTCCTCAACTCCGTCAAGTTCCGCAGAAATTCCGACAAGAAGAGGCGGCCGCGGACCAACGACGCCGCCGCCGCCGATGAGAACCGGGCTGGGTACGTGTACTTGAAGGACTTCCGAGTCGGGCACGACGATGACTCGGCGGTTCGGGAGGCCAAGAGCCTCAATGCGATTCGGACCGCGCTCGAGAACCTGGAGGACCAGCTTGAGTTTTTTCATGTAAGTTCATGGCTTTTTTTTAAGGGGTTGTTTGGTTATGTTGTGTTTGGTTGCTGAGAAAATTGGAGGAAAATTGAAATACTAGCGACAAAATGCTTGATTAGGTCTTGTGGTTTGAAATGTATTTCATTCGAAATTGGACGTGTAGATATATGAATGCTTGGCTAATGTAAATAAGGGCTCATTCGGACTCCAAATTATAAGATGTTTGTGAGGTTTGCTGCCGTTGCGTGTAATTTAGTTAATTTCTGTTTGGTTGCTGAGAAAAATGGGAAAACAGGGTCGGAAAATATTAAGGGGACAATCAACGTATGATATATGGTTTGTGCTATTGCAATTTTATAAAAGGAAAACTAATGGAAGTGCAAAAAACTTTAGTTTTAATAAAAAATGACAAATAAATGTGTAGTAAATAGTACTAGGAAAAAGTCGAAAAATTCATAAAAAAAAACTTTAGTGTTAATAAAAAATGACAAATAAAGGTGTAGTGAATAGTACCAGGAAAAGGTAAAAATATGGTTTTTCGTTAAAAATAAACAGTGCCAGAAGCGTTTCGTTAAAACTCTTTTTTATAAATGCTGCAGTAAATAGGTAATTGCTTGCAGTTTGTGAAATTTGGAAAACTCCTCTGCTTGCTTTCCTTCTTTTTACGAGTGATAAAGAGCAGAACACTAGTGATTTTGTAAAGGCAAATGAAGTTACGAATGTGATTAGATGATGTTAGAGACACATAGAACGGGGACTAGTTTCCGTAGAGCAAAAGGAAATTGTGATCTGTAAGGGATAAGAAACACAAATGGTTGTGAAACTGCTGGCAATTGGGCGGGATGCACATCACGCACCTCAACACCTGTTAAAGGTAAATTCTTGAGTTCGATTGTGCTGAATGCATTTCATGTCCCGTTTTGAACACATGCTTAGAAGTTACAGTGGGGATTTGTTGCGTATTGATGACAATAGCATTGCTCTTAAAGGGTGAAATTCTCCGTGTTTTTGTTCATGCCGTGTGGCTTTGCTTGTTAGACTCTGTATGGATTTCAAATTTCCTATTGTGGCATATTTCCAAGTTGGATAGTTATGTCAGTTGCTTTCTTTTAAAGACTCTGCAGGTGCAGCAGCGGGCTGAGAGAGATACTGCAATTGCACGCTTGGAGCAGAGCCGTATTGCTCTAGCAATGAGATTGTCTGAACACCATGGTAAGAAGTACCAATTTATTGAGGAAGCCCTTGCCTTTGTTGGGGATGTCTGTGATGCACGTCGTTTAGTATCTCCTGAAAGTCTTTATGGCCCTCCGATCAGTCCTTCTGGTGAGAAGTTGGTGGCCTCCAAAGGGAAGAAGCGTAATATTTTGATCAGATTTCTCATTTCAAGTATCACATTTGTTAAGAAAACCCTTAAGTTGGATAATACGGTTGGAATACTTGGAAATGCTGCGTTGGTGGCGCTTAGTATGATTGCGTTGGTGCATCTGAATCAGGTAGGTATTAAGGAGCATCCACAGAAGCTGGAAGATAAAATCTACATCAA
The DNA here is from genome assembly GCF_963583255.1 of Pyrus communis. Classification (NCBI taxonomy): domain Eukaryota; kingdom Viridiplantae; phylum Streptophyta; class Magnoliopsida; order Rosales; family Rosaceae; genus Pyrus; species Pyrus communis. Next base: position 1,581,530 of record NC_084818.1, read on the forward strand.
CAGAAACGTTAGAAAAACTTCCCCGTCTATTGGTCATTACAGCAACTTGGATGTTCTATTAGCTAGAGGTTAGCTCTGAAATCTTAATTCTGTTGCTGGGAATTCAGTGGTAGGTGGCCATGCTGTCGTTATAGTCGTATTTCTTCTTACCACCGGAAGTTTAGAAGATTTTGGCTAGAGTGTAAGCCCGTAGGCAATTCTCTTTCGAACTGTAGTCGAGACAACTTAGAGCTTATTTGGATGTGCTTTTGAAATGACTGAAAGCGTTTTTGAAACCAATTCTTAGTAAAAATGTAAGTAAATTATGGGAAAACACTTATTATGTGTTTCTTTCAGGAAGCACTTTAAGTGTTTTTGGAACCAAAAAATATTTTTTCTAAAAGCGCTTTTAGGAATTTTAAAATCACATCCAAATGAGCTTATATGCTATATGTTCACAGGGCGTTTGGCTTCTTTCATTTTATTTCAAAATTTGTTGTTTGGCTTCTTTCATTTTGTTTCAAAATTCGTTGTGTATGGGATGATGAATTTCGATATCTCAAGATATCATGCTTTTTTCTTTCTTTTCTTTTTCTTTGTCTATTGGGAAATTCAGTGTATATCCCAGTTATGGCGATCTTTTGTTTGGAGGGAATTGAAAGCGATTAGTTTTCTTAATCAGTAATTTATCTTTGATCTTCAAGTTTGCCGCATTTTTCCAGTTCTTCCTATATTGAATTTACCGTGAATTTATTAGATCTTGCGCATCAAACGTGTCCTGTCTGTTGTCGAAATCAACATGATCCCTATGATCGATCACTTTAAGAAAGTATTAGTGAGGTCTCATGCTCTACTTACATCAATGACGAAAGCGTATATTTTTGTGTGAGATTGGTACTAGCTTTAGCAATATCCAATCATCTATTAAATTGACGAAATTATCTGTTCAAGTGAAGGGGTTGATTTAAAATATCTTCAATTTAACAGAAATATTTTTCATGAAAAAACCAAAGTAATTGACGGTGTGTGAGATCGGTACTAGCTTTAGCAATATCCAATCATCTATTAAATTGAAGAAACTATCCGTTTAAGTGAAGAGGTTGATTTAAAATATCCTCAATTTAACAGAAATATTTTTCACGAAAAAACCAAAGTAATTGACGGTGGAGAATCCCGTAGACCAAAAAGATTATAAAAATAAACTACTATAAGCTATGAAATTATGAATTGTCAAAGGCTCAAAGCACCGGCCTCTCTCCTCAAAACTTGGGCCTGGGTGGCTATTTATACGGGCCCGCCCTGAGAGACTTTGGAACGTTGTCGTCTTAAGTCAATAACGTCTTTGAAGCGCAATTTGGTCAACCTAATTTGAACACGGACTATTTTGGTGGTATTTTTCTAGCTAGTCCGACCGTGCCACAACATTATCACACGCAACTAGGAAAACCAGAACCCATTTGTTGACGAACCCTAGCGGATTTTTAATCTCCATTCCGACTGATTTCGAGACAAAAAATACTGAGGGAACTCTCTAAAAATCAGACTCTCTATAGACTCTATCACCATTTGATTTTGGCACAGCGTTTTACAATATCAGTATATGAATTGATGATAATTATAAGGTGGTAGAGAATCAATCGAGAACCTCACTTTTGAGATAATTCCCTTGACATTTCTTAAGATGAGAAGTATGAATGCTAACGAATGTTTAAACTCAATAAATATATAGTTATGGGAAAGGAGTGCGAAATTACAAAAGGAATAATGTCGGAAAGCTATCAATTCTTTAAGCTTTTTTTTGGGTTGGGGTTGCTTTTAACTTGTTTTATGAGGCAAAAACGGAAAAGTTGATGAAAGGGTTTGAACACAAAATAAGCCTCATAATTTTCAAGTGGTGCGTGTAAACACTTCCTCGTGCTTCCTATTGGATGCATGACTCAAAAGTAAGGTGAAAGCATTCTTTCCTTTTGTTCAACTTTTCTTTGTTCGGCGGGCCCCTTTGTGATCTTAAATTGACAACAAAGATTTTGTGTTTCTTGTAGAGAATGTCAACCAAACGAGGTACTAGCTAGGTCAACTCAGAAACGAAAAAGGAAATTGCATGAGAATTTTGTAAAAAAGTGGGTAACGTAAAATCGAAACTATCTTTCCTTTTCTTTTGAGTTAATAAGCGGGCCACGAAACCCAAGTCACCGCAACATAAATAGTTATAAGAGTAATGGTAGATCGATCAACGTTTATATCATATTTGCACATTATGTGATGTGTCGTCAATAAGAAATAAGCACGTTAATAATTTAATTATCAACAACTACGTTATATGGTTTATAAAATATAATTTAAATAGATAATCTCACTAGTATTACCTGAACTCAAAAGATAAACTTAACCCGTAAAGTTAGAACAAATAGTTCTTGACCAAAACACACCAACTAAATCATTCAAAACAGTAGCAGATATTTCGGGAGGAGATCCTAAAAGAAAGGACAATAATCCTACTTTAAAGAAAGACCGAGTTAAAATGGTAGGCTGAAATGCCAAAATTAAATTACAAAATATAAAACAAAAAGATGTGTTTATCTTTTCCTTTTGGAACGATTCAAACACAATCTTTTTTATGCACTATATAATGGTTTGGACATGGATCCTCTCCGGATCCAATTATCCTAATCTTAGAGATCCATCAATTCGGACCGTTGAAATTTGATCCAACGGTTAAAGTTATTATAACTTTTAAAGTGAGCCCCTGTTTATAACCATTGAATCAAATTTCAACGGTCCGAATTGATGGATCCCTAGAATTAGGACAATTGGATCTGAAGAGGATCCATGTCCTAATGGTTTAAGTTTTGTACATTTCTTATTTATAAAGTTTATTTTCCTTGTCTTTCTTCTTGTTCTCAAATGTAGAATTTTTTTTTTTTTCACAAAGATACTGAGATAAACACGTGAATGCAGGCTCGCACATGTTTATTACAGAAATGATTAAAATTACATTATGCAAATATATATACATTCAAATTATGAAGGCATGCGAACTGCTAAGTTTCAGTCGTCCACACAAAAACATCACAGTTTTTCACGTGCCTGTGGCATTATGATATTGCAGCAAATGTTTATACAAGTGCATTCTAGACATATCTTGGCAAACACTAAGTGTTTGATGTAATGCATGCTAGACATATCTTGGCAATACTCGGCAGGTTGTGTTGATAGCACTTGATGAATTCTCTCAATAGCACTTATCAAATTGCTTTGACATATGTCGAAATCTGTTAATATGTGCATAAAATGATTCCACTGATGACAACAAACCCATAAAATGTTCGACCAAATGCCTTAGTGAATAAACTAAATTTTTTTTGCACGCTTCGCGTTTTGGTTTTATTAAAAAACTTAAAACCTTTAATGTTAGGACCCTCCAATGTTGAAAACCTTCTCAGGTGACCAAATCTCAACATCATTTTTGTAACAAATCGGAACACAAAACTGCAAATGATTTCGAGAATAGATGGGTTGCACAAATATTAAACAATTCATAGTCTACCACCTAATTGCTGTGTGACATGCATTAGATTTGGAATTTGAGATGTTACATTAATTTGAATAGAAAAAGGCATTGCTTTGGTCACAAGTTTAATGAGTAGATTCTGTCCAAATCAAATCTTCTTACCTGGACCATATGCCCAAGCCACAATTGCCAAAATGGAAGAATGAGAAGGTCGAAGGGTGTGGGATTTTGCAATTCTTCTTATTTAATTAATGTAGAAATTATAAAATTTTATAATCCCATAAATATGCAGAATAATTTCACACATTGTCTCCGCGACTCCGTCACATGTGGCCATAACTCGATTAACCATCGTTGTCGGTAGGTGAAATTTGAGTGCTTTGCCCTAGTGGGGCCGCGGTGCTTGCCGGTGACAAGTGTCACGTGATAAGCAGTGCTGACTCTTCTTGATGCCTGCCACGTATACACACGAATTAGAGACAGTGGCAATTTGGGTAGCAGAAGCAGACAGAGACCCAATATATATTTTCACGTGTTATGTACCCACCCGTTTGTCTTCTTGGTTCAGGGTCCCCTCCTGATGAATTTTGGAGAAAAAAATATTTGAAAAGACAACGTGAGGGATCGGAGGGTCGACCATCATTCGTCAACTTTCAACCAAGAAAGTCAAGATTTCCATTAATTTAGCATGATTGGGTGGAGTATATGTTAATCCTCCTAATCACTTTCAAACGATTATGTAGTAAGGTCCTAGTCCAACTCAACCTAGTAATACAATACCGGCTTTGTTCCAGGGCTAGTTGTTTCTATTTATTTGAAGATCTTATGGATACGATAATGATATATTTTTGCGATGAATTTGACATTTAGTTATAACTAAATTTGTATTGTTTATTGTGATAATGTAGCTTTACTGTAAGTGCATTAATCAGTTAGTAATAGCATGTTTGTAAATATCTTATCATTTGTTAAAAAACGAACCTAGCTATCAGGTCTGAATTAATTCGGTTAGATCGGAGCTTCAACAGTTTGCATTGAAACTTTGATAACAAAGAAATAAATTAAATTTACAACTAAATATGTAAAATATATCCCATGCATGTAGCATATAAATGTAGCCCGAAACTATTCAAATATTGATATATCGGGTTGTTGAACCATGCTAAGTGGTGGCTGTTTCCCGCGGCTGCTGCAGCTCATGAAGACTAAATAGCTGAGTGAGTTGGCGGGGGGGGGGGGGGGGGGGGGGGGGGGGACCGTGCATGCTAGCTATCCAGCTGATGAAACGAAAGCAAATAAATCAAATGTGGATTTGATATACAAAGACAATGGGCTCCTCAGGTGTGTGTTGTCATTGTTCATTTATTTGATAGACACCAAAACTTGAAGAAAAAAAAGGCGCTCAACACGGTGTGAGTGAGAACCCGCCACTTGCAAAACACGGCAAATATACCAGGCATCAACATGCATATGTGCAACTTGCAACTGGTGTCTCTGACATTAGAGCCTCCTCTCTCAGCCATAAAGCCTGCTACTTTTACCCTCTCCCTCCTTTGCCTCACCCCATTGCCCCTCCAAGTTTCAGGAGAATATCATTTTGTATATTAACTGAAACAACTTTTCAATCATCTTGTTTTTGTAATGCACAAAATTGTGAACGACTGTAAACTGTTTATCACCATGAAATTAGATCGATAAGTTATGTATGATGATCGGCAAACCAAAATCATTTATCTACGTGTGCGAGCAATTGATTCTAACGTATTTCGGTTATTAATTGTTAATGGTGAAATATTAACCCGATCCTAGGATACCTTGACAGTGAAGTAGTATTATCCTATTGGAGCCGATGGGATGGGGTTTTAAAAATACTTCCACAGAGAACAGTACGACGAGTGCGTCCAGACTACAACAAACTAAAGCTATACATGTAAAACGTGGACGACGTTTCCATTGTTTATCGTGCATCTGCTTTTTATCCTAATTATTTACTGGGTTATTCGTGCATCTGCCAAAGTGTGCAGGAAATCTTATTGCAGTTTTATGTCCAGATGCATGATAAACAATCTTAATCTTCTGAATCAATTTAGAGTGTTCGGTTTTCCACTTATGTTTCATCCATTGGATTTGTTATTTGGTTTCTTGCTAGATTGCTATATATTCTCAACAGTCGTCCTAGCTAGTAGTGACATGCATAATACTCTGCATGGACTCAGACTGCATGCCCACATTAAATATTTTTACCTAATTCCATCTGTATATATAGAAAGAGCTCAGTTTTACTTTATTGTTTTGGCAACTACGTAGCCATAATTATCAAAACTGTTAATGCCCGTTGCGAGCACGATTGGTAATTAAGTGAGTAGTGAAAAAAGTTGTTGAACAAAATCAATTTGTAACCTAAAAGTGTCAGTATTTGTTTTGCTGAAGGTTGTCAGCAGCGAGCAGTAAGAGATTATTACCATCGCACCATCTTTACGAGCTTGCAGGATGCCAGTTTGCCAGTTTGACCTGACCATAATTTGTAACCCCAGCTAACTTTGTTCAAACATTATATACAGTAATAAAGTAATTGATTTAAGAAACCAGATGCAGCAGCTCCTCACGTGAAAAAGAAATATCATGAAACAAGGACAGAAACTAATCAAAGTTTACACACTTAATCAGAAGGATAATGCTTTTAAATTTTCAAACCCCAACTGTGTGCAATCATTCTGTTATGATTGAGAATTTGAGGGAGTACAGTGCGTGGTTTGATTTAGTGTAACCCCTCCAACCCACCTTATATAATATGCCATTTTTAGAATAACGAGATTTTCTTACACACCGTGACTTGCATCACCACCTCTGTGCATTATGAGCTATATTGGGAATACAATTAGTTTGTGATACTTTCTCCTATGCGGAATTGTCAAAGAACTTAATTAATCTAACCATTTAGCTTTAAGCTTGGTAGTTTTTTTTTTTTGCAGTTAGTTGGATGAGTTTGATACCTAATAATGTGGTTAGAAGCTAGTTTCATTACGCTGACATATCTTTTATTCTATGTGTGTCACCCGTTACAAAATTACCTTTGTAAGGTAATCTACTTTATTCATGTTGTATCATTGGAAAATATCATGTCGTGAGAATTTAACAGACTCACTAATGGTCCGGGTAATGGAAAGTTAGCTTAAGGTTAATGTACGAGTTTGGGTGTCTTACAAGTTATCATGTACCAATTTAAAAATAATCCAAGAATTTAGGGTGTTATTCGTATTTGATGCGATAATTAACCTCAACTTACGGAATGATATACCTGAACATTAGTATAATTATCTTTTTATTTTTTGTTAATATATTATAAAATTAAGATATATCAATCATGTCAATACCGTATTTTAACGTGTGAAATGTTAATCTACTTGATCTTACTTTTTATACATAACAAAAAATTTCACCAACTTATGGTTGGGAAAAATGTAAGATAACTAAACACCATATTTTACATGCTGTAAAGTAGAATCTCTTAAACCATATAACACGATCACCTTTAAACTGTTCATCACGTCGTGTCTTGCATAGTATCATCATCTTCAATCGATATTATAGGTCAAAATGCAGCGGCAAATAAAAGCTGTTCTTTTTCTATAAATGTTGTGTGCTTTCACAGTCTATTATATTGAGTGTTTTTCACTCAATTATGCAGCAAAATATTGAGAGAGGAGGGTACAATAACTAAGCAATCAATAACGAACTTACCAAAAAACTGAACCCCGTCGTTCAAGGGCATAAATAGCTTTAATTTGATTAGCTATATATACTGTTACTGTTTCAGCCTTATATTTTGAAGGAAATAGGAACAAAAAATGTAGAAATTTGAGGTTACACTATAAAATCAATTGGCAGTATGAAAAGTAGATTAACCTCTTATAAACCCGTCCAAGGTCTCTCTTCCCGTCAATGTGGGAAGGTCTCTCCTCCCATCAATGTGAGATTCATTCTCAACACAGGAGACACCACCTACAGCTCTAGATTTTGTCCAGAAATTGGTCCCCGAAAGATCTAAGTGCTTTTATTGAGATCTTAAAGGTTCTAGGTGACAATTTGGCTCTCCCTTCTGTAAAACTCTCCAGAGTGGAAGCTCAAAACTAACATTCAATTTTCCTTTTATACATAATCACTATGATATCACTTTTAACCTGGTGTAACTCACTTTTAACATTTTTGTTAAATAATTAAATGTGTTTGGGAAATTAATAAGCTAACTGCAGTACTTAATTAGGAAACCGTTTATATTCAGTGGCACTCTTAATCAAGAAAGTGCAAGAGAGTCACATTCCACTTTGGTACAGATATTTTATTATGAAATTTAAAGTGGGAATTAACAACTTGCCCTTTAAAATTGTATCTTTGTAATATTCCACAAAACTTACAATAATGCAATGTGAAAAAGTGATTGTTGCGTTTTGCATATACATATATGATATAAAGAGCGCTTAAATTGAGAGTTCACTCAAATATTCTTGTCAAGTCACACTGCAATGTGTTATAATGATCCGAATTTTATCATTGTTAGATAATCCAGAGTGATAAGGACAAGGAGAAACCACCGACGGTGAAAAGAAGAGAAGGAGACATAAAGTGCAATATTTTTGCATAAGCTAACGCAGCATGATGCAGATTATAGGTTTTTCCTGGCAATTTCATGCGTCGCACGCATAAACTGCATGCAATATTTATATAGTTTTATAACTAGAGAAAAATTGTTATTAACACTCCAAATTTTTTATAATTATAAAGAAAAATATACTTCTGAAAAGTACTGTAAAATAAAAATTTTAGAATGATAATAACACTTCTTTTGTAACTAAACAGAGACCCAATTCATTCATTTTTGTTACCAACCGGCAACGAGTTAAAAAGGACCCCTCGATCTCCATTGTCTTTTCGACCTTTACAGCGATGTTACGCTTTCATCTTGTAATATCGATCATGGAGCTGGAGCCCTTGGAATAATGGTGGACTAGAGCAATGGTCAACTCAAATCGAATTATATATATGTATTTTCACCTTTTTGTTAGGAAAAATAAAGGTAGAAGTAAAATCTTTGCTTTCCTTCCAGGATTTGGATCCTCTCCTGAGTTAATGGGGAGGATCCACTTGATCAATCATTAAGGACCGTTGAATTTTTATCTAACAACTACAATCATTATAACTTTAAAGGAATCTTCTATTTGTAACCGTTGGATAAAAATCTAACAGTCCACGATAATTAATCAGGAGAATCCTCTCCATTAACTCAGGAGAGGATCCAAATCCTTCCTTCCATTCGAATCGAACTCTAAACTGATGTGACAGTAATTAACGATGCCAATCTGCAGTACAAATAAATTACCATGTGTAAAACGAAATTACAATTTGATTATTATATCTATTTTTCTTTTTTATTATCATATTTGTTGTACATTATTACGTAAAAACGAAGTAGTGGATTGTTAGTAACATAAGGAATAGCTTAATATATTTATAAGATTCTTTATGTTTGACATGGGGTATATGTGTCTGTTGGACTTTACATATGAGACAAATTGGTTCTGATATCATAAAAAAAGTTGAAGTTTCATCAATAAACCAATTAACAATTTGGATAGTAGTCGAATTTACTTATAAGCTCATACAAAATTTTTTATTTTATTTTTTATCAATATAGGATTTATTCCGAACATAATCATGTGGCTACTTACTCTTTGTTTTTCCATTGCCCTCTTTGAATCCACCAAAAACAGAAGCAAACTGACTGTTATTATCATACAATTTTAACCTTTTGAATCCCTATAATTTCTGCTTCGTATTCAAGATAACTCAGCTCTAATCTATATCCTTTTATTTGTCATTGCATTCCTCTTTCTTTTTTTTTCTTTTTTTTGAAAAATGTTACAAAGATTGTATTCTATCACTACTCTAATAGCAGCTCAGCTCTGGTTTGAATCTCTTTAGTTGTGATTACAGCCATTGTACAACGGCAACATTTGTTTTTGGAAAACGTTACGACGACTCTATTAATGGAAAACGTTACGACGACTCTATTTTTTTGTAATTACAACTCACCGCTGATTCCAATCCCATTATTTATCATTGCATTAGTACAAAATGCCTTTGCTTTTTGAAAAATGTTACGAAAACTATTTTTTGTCATGTCTCATAACAACTCATCTCTAGTTTGAATCTCTTTTATTATCATTGCTTTCGGTGTAACGCCAACATTTATTTTTAAAAAATGTTAGGAAGACTATTTTCTGTCAATACTCTAATAGTGGTGCAATTCACATGTAACGCCGTTGATCTAATTAAAGAGAGATGAAAAAATGGTACAGATTTGCCAACTTTTGAGCTTGTGTGTATTTTTTTGACACACCAATTTGCTATTTGGACCCAATCCAACCGGCCACAACCGCAAATCGCGGTAGCACGGTCACTCTCCGAGTCAACTGGGTTGAGCAAAAAGAATGCCACGGTGGGTGAGCTCAGTAATTAATTAATTAATTAACACCACAAAACTCAATTAATTAAAAACATTATATAAATTCTCATTATTCAGCCAAAATTAATAAATAATAATTATACACTTCTGGGCTAAAATCCTCAACTCTCAACCAAACTCTCCGTCAACTCTCAACCAAACTCTCCGTCAACTTTTAAACGGAGACGTTCAAACGAATAATTAAGGTAATTACTAATTACCAATACTAACGCAGCAAAATAAATAAATAAATAAATAAAGCCGATGTTTCGTCCGAAACAAAAATCCGGCCGATATTTCGGCCAGCCAACGGCGGCAAAACTTTGACAGTGGCTCTGTCAGCGGTGGCTCAGTTCTCTCAGAGGACCACCAGCGGGTCGGAACCGAACAAAATGTCTTGAAAGTAGTCATCCCCTTGGCACAGAGACGACGTCGTATGCGACAGCGACGCGTCGAACGTGTCCCGGAACAACTCGCTGAAATCGTCCTTCATAAAGCAATCCGGAAGAGTATCGGGTGCTGCGGCGGAGCCGTCGTTGAAAAACAGGGGCGAGTCGAACAGCGGCGACTCCGAAGCGGAGAAACTGAATGCGTCGTCGAAGTACGGCAAGTCCAGCGGCAAATAGTTACCGAAATCGGACAAATCGTCGGATAAAATGTTCGTACCGGTTTCGTCTTCATACTCATCGACTCGGTCGAACATCTGGAATCTTTGAGCCTCGTCAACTTCTTCAATGCTGGGTTGGCTTCTGAAATGGAGGACGGAGGTCGGAGACGCCAGATTGTGAGACTCGGACCCGGAATCGTAACCGGAAACCGACGTTGTTCCGTTAGCCTCCACCTCGACAGGCTCGGTAACCAGCGGCTCTGGCTTTTCCTCCTCTTTCGGAGGCGGAGCCACGAAATTAGTCAAAGCGTCGGGACCGCGGAGCTTAATAGCGGCATTATCGTACACCATGGCGGCTTCCTCCGCCGTGTCGAAGGTCCCCAGCCACAGGCGTTGACGTCTGGCAGGATCTCTAATCTCAGCCGCCCACTTCCCCCAAGGCCGTTGCCTTACGCCGCGGTACTTCTTTCCGCCGTTGGTCGGCGAAACTGCGTTCTTCATTGGCCGCCGGTTGGCCGGAACCTCCGCAGCCGGCCGCTTCCGGGCGTTGTTCTTGATGACAAGGCTGTTCCTGAAGTCCGTCTCGATGCTGACTTCGTTAATGTAGTGCTTCACTCTCTGCCGCCCGAAAAACTCCTCCCCTTCGTCGTCGCTGGAGGAATCCGTGGCGTCCGGATCGGTCACCGATATTCGTACGACTCTCGGGACGACTGACGAGTTGAACTCGGATGTCGACTTCTTTCGCGGTTTGGTCAGTTTCTTTGTCCTGCTTCTGTGCTCCGTGTATTTGATTGGACACAAAATACTCGACTCCGCATCCAAAAACTCCATTCTTTCTTCCGGGCTGCTCGGATTTTCTCTAAATTCGCATCGAACGCGAAAAAAAATCAGATACCAAACAAAGAACAGAGCAAGATGAAAACACCCGGAGCAGAAAAAAGACAGTCTGTGGCAGACGGTAAACAAAAAAATGGTAAGCAAATTAATCGACCGTTTTGAGTGTAATTTTTCAGAAAATTATGATCGGAAACCAGAAAACTCTGAGAAATCAAGCAACAATTCGAAAGGGAGGGAGAGTTAGAACTGTGTACGGAAAGCTCGAGACTTGAGAGAGAGAGAGAGAGAGAGAGAGAATTTTGAGCGAAGACGAAGCAAAATAGTGAGTGTGGAAAACCAAAACACTGAAGCCGCTGTTATATAGGATCCACCAGCCGAAATTGGAAAAGCCTTCCGAAATAATTTATTAATTCATTAATTTTACCTCCCTAATTTTAATATATTCTAAAATATTCCACTTTTTAATTATTTATTTTTAAACGAAGAAAAATATCGGGGTAATTTCGCATCCGGTAACGGCCGTGGAGGATACAGGAGAGATACCAAATACGGTCCGCGACATCCCGAGACCGCATTGAGATTCTCACACGTAAACACTGTGGGCCCCGCGAAAGTTCGGCCCCAGTGAGCGCACACCGCACGGTGCCGACTCGGCAAAATATCATCTCGTTTCGTTTGTTTTTATTTAACCTGTGTTTTTATCGAAGTCCGTGCGGCCTGTCACGTGAGGCCCAAGATACCCGGCCCTGCTTAGTTCCCCGGTCAAACAGTTTGACCGCTCAAAAGAGCCAACTGGTTAATTTACTCACTCACTCTTTTCTGCAAGTGGGTAAATAAGGTGAGAAACGGAGGGTAGAATCGACATTTGGAAATGCCAGTGGATAGTTTTTTAAATTTTATTTAACCTGCGTATTTTTATTTTTTTTAATTTACTTTTTAACAGCTGGGAGTAACGTGGCGGGCAACTTTGAATTCGCCGCCATAAATAATTAGGGTTTATCAGTACGTCTGTGGGTTTTATCTGCTCTATTTTTTTGGTTTTACCGAGATATGCTCACCTTCCAAATCTCATCGCTTCAGTTTTGTCCGCGGTAATTTCTTGGCAACCAAGTCTTTTGGAAAATAAATATATAAAAAAAAAAAAAACTACCAAAAATAAATAATTTCTTGGCAGCCAAGTTTGAGGTTTCCACCGTACACGTCACTCACGACGAAGTCCACTTGTGATTTACCTGGCAATTATTAATTCTGATTTATTGGGATTAAATCATTTTCCATATTATAGATTTCTTTGCATTCAAGAAAAAAAATGCAGTTGTATAATTGCAGCAATAATCCAGCCTACTAACTTTTTTTTAAAAGGCAACGAGCCGGTGGCTTTGTTATGCCAGTTCACATTTTTGAAAATCAGGAAGACTCTCAGAGGCATTTTAACTTTTCTTAGTTATTATCATATGATTTATCAACGCTAAAAATCAAACCGGAAACTTGCCGTGTGATTGACGCCAACACTAATCTCAAGTGCCAATTTTATGAATCATCTTTGCAATCGCATAATTAATTAGTAGACTATAATTATCACATAAAACCAAAAAGAAAAGAAATAAAAGGGCACCAGTTGGTGGCTTCACCACGACAATCCACCCTTTTGGGGGACGGGAAAACTCACAGAAGCATTTTAGCCTCACCTGACCACTATCATACGTGTCATGTGGAATACAGACCTGAAATTTATCTACAAGCATTGTGTCACCCGTGGTGGTTGGTATATATTTATTATTTATTAGTATTGTTTGGGGTTTTTTTTTATTTTTTTGCCCCATTTTTTCAACATAAAAAAAAATAGTCAAAATTTATTTGACATTTTAAGCCAAAATTAGTCCAAAATTGTTTGATCATATTTAATTATAGTACAACATTTGCTTGTAAATTAATAATTACTCAAAAGCACACTCAAGTTCCCAAAGTTTTGGAAGACAACATAGGAATTTGAAAACGGGGGATTAAGATTTGCTTGATCATATCGAATTTGTTCGGACTCTGAAACTTAAGTAAAGGAAATAGTTGACCCGGCCTTTCAAACTAGAGTTTAGGATATAGGGTTTAGGGTTTATTGTCAAATGTCAAACGGTTTGTTCATTGATCCGCCCTGATTTGCTTAATTGTATTTTGTAATTGCAGATTGCCCCTCGTTTATAGAGATAATTAGATACAAGTCCAAAAACGGAGTGCATTATTAGGTTTAATTCGAGATATTTTGGTTACCAGTTTAAGTTCACTGACTTTCATTCCAGCTAAGCAAATTTCCTTTTTTTGTGACGATGAGTTACCGTATTTTAAAAACGAGTTTAGGGCCCCAAAATGGTAAAGTAAAATTGATTTTGCCACAAATTCTTAATTTAATTTACCATGGTCTACGAGATTTTGTTGTTTCATTTTATTTTATTTTACATGTCCACAAAGTAATTAATCAATGTTTTTGTTTTTGTTTTTTAAAAGGGAGACAATTGATGGCAAACCACGGCTATCCACCCCATTCGGAAGCCGGGAAGACTCACAAGAGCATTTATGATCATCGGATAGAGCCTAGCTAGAGGAATTTCTCTATCTTTATCAATATAAAATGTTCCACCCAATCATAAGGTTGTTTGAAACTCCGTTGTTAGCCCATTAAACATCAACCAGAAAATAAAAAACGCAAAGAACTATTAAATCTTAAGTGGAATGTCACACAATTAAATATAAGGATAGAAATAAGCTATAACCGATATGTCAATTCTACGTGGAATGACATAAGAGTCTTTTGCTATCAAATTTGACATATGAAGAAAATGTTGCCAATTAATTCTTTAATTATTTTATTATGTGGGTTACATTGATGCACTAATTATTAATTTTGACAAGAAATTATTTTAATTGATTTCTTTTCAAAAATTGGTCCTATAATTATCATTTATAACAAAAACATATGGATAAGGTTACTAAATTACAAAATCGAGATCGACGAGCATCGAGAGTTACCCATGAATTTCTTACATTTGTAAGGGAAATTTTTTAGTGTGCCCGAAACACATGGTGGTCTGTCACATGTTATTATACAAATGGAGAGACACTTGATAGTTTACATGGATGGCAAACCCATAGATTTGAACCACTCATTTTAAATCTCATGGCCACCATTAGCCTATTTCACTAGCCCACCTCACAAAAGCCAAGAATTCAAATCTTTCTCTCTGCTGAATGCCTTGAATCTCTAAGTCCGCTAGCTCCGGACTTCGAGATACAGAGAGGATCTCAATTCCAACTTTAATTATGTGATATGTGTCTGGATTATATCCAATAAATTATAATGGGATAGGACCGGAACTCATAAGCCCCTCGTTTATATCAATCATATATAATCATAGTACAACATTTGCTAATTAGGTTGACTATGTTGTCTCTTTCATATATGCTTAAGGAATATGTGGGTATATAGTACATGTAGTTGTCGTTGTAATACCCTCATTATCCTTACCGTCGATTCCCATGCAAGCAACAAAAACTCCAAGGACTAAGGAACTCGATTTTAATTGATTACCAACTAAAAACACATCATTTCCACGATATTTCTTGCCTGCAATAACGAAGACATGGACGACGGCCTTATGTGAAAAATTTGACCTTGTTTAGTTGCTCTACAACGACAGTTTAAGAATGAAGATGACAAGGATCGAACTTCAATCTTCATTGTAGTAAGTGCTCTGCCACTACAACTACAAACCTAACTTGTAATGCCACATATATTTTGAGAATTGAGAAGAAAATGTCCGCATACCTCGGAACTAGGTCATGCAAATGTTGAGTTTTGAGAAATATGATAAGTAATGCGATTGAAAATATATGGCATAAATAGTTTTAGGGTTTTGAAAAGAATAAGGGGTGTATCATGAGTTCCATGGCTTGAACGTTAATCATGAACATCGGACATTGACTCCAAAATGGTGAATCAAACAAAAAGGCCGACTTCGTTTGTTTCCGTTTAACTTGAAACTCAAATCATACAAAAATTAATATAAACTTATGATACTGGTGACCTGGCTAGATTCACAGCTCCAGCCGTGCAAATGTTTGGCAGAAAATGATTGGTTTGTTAGACCCTCACAATCACAGAGTTGGGCATTGTTAGGCATTGTTTTTATAGCTTACCTGAATATATATGAACAAGAAGAAGAAAATAAAAAAACGTTTGAAGTTAGCCGATTTTTTATGGAGTTTTGGTTTACATAGCATCAGCTTGCGTTTGAAAATACGTGGTTTTGATGATTTTTGAAGCATTATAAGCAAAAATTGGAAAGAGTTTGTCTAAATCCGAATACCGTCACATGATGTTTATTATTACAAACGATATTATTATTTTAAGTTTTTAGTACTTTAAGTTCAATATATTGTTTTTATTTCATTGCAATGATAACTCATATGTTTTTTATTAATATTTTTTAAATATCGTGGTAATTGCTCCTAATACACATTAAAATTTCTCAGAAAATTGGGAGGTGGTGGCGGTCCAATAGAGCCCCATTTGTAGGCAAGCAAAAGCATGAGGATCGACTTGTCAAGCGTAGCACGCCTGCACATAAAATCTGATGATATATTAACATCGATCATCGCCTAGTAGTTGTAGAAGCACAATGTCACATGCATGCATGAGATGATGAATAAATATGAAACACATTTCTAGACTTTTCTGGAGTGTGGAACTTCTCTATCTCTCACTCTCACTCTCTGTTTATTGTGATTACATGAAAAGTCATTTTCCACTTTTGCCTTTACTAGGATGACTCGCCTAATCACAGTGCTCCAGTTACGGAGTTTTAGAGAGAGAAAGACGACGAACCTAAGAAGAAAGAAGATGAAAGAAAGAGAAAACAGAAATTTAGCAATTTAACTTACTAATGTTATCGTTTGTCAAAATTTTTTTATAACCAAGTACATTGTTTACGTACATTACAGAACAGCCTATTCTAATTAATAATCCTATGCGGCATACTCAACCAATAAGTAGATGACATGTGTCAGTCACTATCACCAACAGTCTAAACATATTCACAACTACAACGGTTGGGTTGGGTTGGATTTAGTTCTGATATCATGTCAAGATTTTAAAGGGTATGTTCATCGAAGTCCACTACAAATGACTCGAGTCCTTCAAATGTGGAAGTGAAAAATAAATATTTTAAAAACCTATAAATATAATTTTAACAGATTAATACACTTATTTTATCATAAATAAATATATCTGAGACAGAAAATTCCCTCCTGAAAATATATCACAATTGAACAGACTATTTCATCCAATATTTATTAATTACTGTTTCATTTGGCAAGTGGTCTTATAAGTGATGAGCTCATTCTCCCCACGTAAATAATGTATATTATCTGAACAAATTTTATAATTGAAATCGTTTAATTTATTAATTTTTATTTCAAAATTACTCATACTAAAAACTATTTGAATTAGAGATCATTTTATCATTTAAATACATAAAATTAATTGCATTAATATTTGACATACATATAAATGATCCAACTCCAAATTTGTTTCTGAAGGAAAAGAACAAACAAAAAAAAAAAAAAAAAAAAAAAGAAACTTAAGTAGACGTTTGACCATGGTCCTTCAACTAGAGTCTGAAGCTTTCCATTTTTTATTTCTTCTTTTTGGAAAAGACATAATAACACTACAGCTACTTTGGGAAATGAAAGTGTTTTAGGGATTCAATACAAAGCAAATTCTAACTCTTATATTGGGATTTATAGAATTAACTCATAGACTGTTTGTTTGTCTTAATCATAGGAAAAATACAAGTTGAAGAGAATATGTGAAAGTAATTAACAAGTCAGATCACGAGCTTATGTTTAAGGGACTAAATTTTCTAAGTTTACTAAAGCTGTAATTGTAAGTGTGATATGTATTGTTCCTATATATTATATGATAATTTAAGGTCTTGGAAGTCATTAGTTGTCTAACTTGGTTAGGATGGAGCTAGAAATTTTTTGGCAGAGGCGATCTTAACCTCCAGTTATATTTAACGGAAAAAAAAAATCATGATGGAAAATTTTCTTCTATAATTTCATTGCTTTTTTACCTTCTCACATTTCAATAAGCCAACTTGCAGACAATTTTTCATAATCATAATTTATTATACATATATACTATTTGAAAATTTCAACTAAATACATAAATACCATAAATTCAAGTTTTCTCAGCATCATGATTTTTTTTTTCTCTACACAACTTTAGTGGGGGCAGCTGCCTCCGTCCTTGGTAGTATTAGAGTTTTCTAATTAGTAATTGGTCCTGAATTTGATTAATGTAATCATATATATTCCTCATTTAACTATGTGATGATTTCAAGGTGTGAGCTACGTTACGCTTATATATTTGTCTCTCTCACTTTTAAATTAGTTGGCAACATAAGAAGTAGTTCAACTCCTTCTACAATCTCTCACTAAACTTTCTGACGTGGGACGTTATTAACTTCACATCTTCACATAAAAGAGATTAAAATAACATTAACATTAACTTGCTATTCATACCAATTTTTTGTACCACATTTTCATACCACCTTAGGTAGCACTTGATGTGAACAGCCACATCATTTGAATTAATCAGATTTTTAAATTTAGTTCATTATTTTATAAACTAATAATTAATAAAAACTAGTTAATTAAATGATGATTGTGGTATACGAAGAGTCTTTCTCCTTTCTTTCCTTGGGTTTTGCAAATTTTTCAAATGATGTGGTTGTTCACATCAGATGTCATCTAAGGTGATATATAAATATGGTATAAAAACATGGTATGAATAACATTACTCTTATACGGATTGGGAAAGTAGACAAAATGAGAGTTGTGCTGGTTCTTGGAGTTTGGCCCCATGCCATTGAGCCACTAAACAAGAACATCAAATTCGACAAATCACCGGGTGGCTTGCTTCCTACTTGTATATACTTTATTTTGTTATAATAATAACGTTGGTGTTTGTTTTCATTTATGGAACTCATATACTTGTTTTTTGTTTTTATATATTTGGAACTATATATATTACTAGTTTCCTAAAAGTCTAAAACAACTGAATATATACTTGGTTGGGATAAGTTAATGTGGAGTCGATACAATATATACAACAAGAAAATTTTCAATATAGTGGAAACACAACTCAATACACTAAGTGATATCATGTTAAGATTTTAAAAGTACATTCATTAGAGTTCACCTCTAATAATTCCAATCGTTGGAAGTTGGAAGCAAAACGATACACCCCCATGAGCTTTGGCAACGTTGTTGATCAATTCCATAATGAGTACCATTTTACCCACTCAGATCCTCCGAATAGTCCTATTTTTCCTCCACGACGATAAGTGCTTCTAAACAGGATGGAAAGAAACAACACCTTCTGATCAATGAAAGATCCTTTAAATATTGAGTGAGACTGTTATTAATTAATATAATAAACCCCGTCCGGAATAGAAGAAGGGAGCTATCCTCAAAGAAGAGAGTTGGAGGTTCCAGTTGGTTTGGTTCCATTAAGAATGGGTTTTGCTGGTTATTTCTAGTTGGTCATGGAAATGACGCGAGGGCTTATGTCTACACGAGTGCCAGGTAGTAGAATGAATACACTTGTTTTAATATGAATGAATACATCTAAGACGGAAAATTCGTCATGAATTTTATATTACAGTTGAACCGACTATTTCATCCTATATATATTCGTTACTATTTCATTTGGTAAGTGGTCTCATAAGTGATATTGTCATATGTGTGTGGATATATAATACTTGTATTCTCTCTTTTTTTAAGGATTAGCTCATTTCTCTGCAAATAATGTATATTTGTGGTACAAATTCATAATTGAGATATTGTTCGATTTCTAAATTTTTATTTGAAGATCATCTTCAAAATATTATTTGATTTGAAGATCATTTAGTCGTTCAAATGTATAAAACTAAGTGCATTAGTGTTTTACATACATATGAATGATCCAACTCGGAAATTGTTTTCGAAGGAAAAGAAAAAAAACATGAAGAGAAACTTAAGTAGAAGTTTGACCATTTTGGCTAGAAAGCCTTTTTAATTTCCTCTTTTTGGATTAGACATAATAACACTAGTTTGGGAAATGATAGAAGTTAGGGGATTAAATACAAAGCAAATTACAACTCTTCTATTGGGACTTATAGAATTAACTCATAGACCGTTTGTTTGTCTTAATCATACAAGAAATATAAGTTGAAGAGAATATGTGAAAGTAATTTAACAAGTCAGTCTGGTCAGATCACGAGCTTATGTTTAAGGGCAATTTTCCAAGTTTACTTGAGCTGTAATTGTAAGTGTCATATGTATTGTTCCAATATATTAGACAATTTAAGGTGTTGGAATTCATCAGTTGTCCAACATGGTATTAGAGTTTTCTTCGCAAGTGGTCCTGAATTTGATTAATGTATTCATATTCTTCATTTGTGTGTTAATTTGCAAGGTGTTGACTGCGTTACATCTATATGTTTGTTTCTCTCGCTCATAAATTAGTTATTAACATAAAAAATAATTCAAGTTCTTATAAGATCTCCTCCGATGTGGGACGTTTTTAACTTCACATCTTCGCATAAGAGATTTAGAGAGAAACAAGAGGGTTAATTTAAAGATCCCATCATCATCATCATGTTTACTTGGGAGATATGATAATAACATTAACATGGGGATTATACGGATTGGGAAAGTGGACAAAATGAGAGTTGTGTTGGTTCTTGGAGTTTGGCCGCCATTGAGCCAAGTGAACCATTATCCTAAAGACAGGTAAACAAGAACATCAAATTCGACAAATCACCGGGTGGCTTGCTTCGTACTGGTATATACTTTTATTTGTAACGTTGGTGTTTGTTTTCTTATGTGGAACTCATATACTTGCATTTTGTTTATATATATTTGGAACTATATATATTACTAGTTTCCTAAAAGCCTAAAATGAAAATATACTTGTTTGGGATAAGTCAATGTCGAGTGAACTCAACATATATGAGGAGAAATTTTCATGTGTCGAGAACACGGTCCGATACATCAAGTATATCAATACATTGGTAAAAAACATGAAAAAATAATTTTCCAACCAATTATACTACACACTTTGTACACCAGGCAATGTTCCCAAACCACTGAAACGCTCTCATATATGAGATGGAGAGAAAAAGCAAGAGCTCATTAGTTTTGCATCAAGTCCAAGATTCTTGTTTGATCCCTTCAGTAATCTCCCTAATCATGAATATTATGTTAAGCCGGGGTAATGCCCTTGACGCCCTTGATGCAAGTGTTACTGGCTGATCGTACTCCCTATGTCTAACTTTTTTTCATTTTAAAAGTTTTGTTTTAATCAATCTTTTTAGTAACCAGTGATATTTTACTTTAAGTTAGAAAGAAAAAAAAATGTTTCGAATTCATAATGTAGTGACTCTATCTAAAGGTGGAACCATGAAGGGACCACAATGGTTTTAATCCCATCCTGAAATTTTTTTTACGTAGAAAATTTAAGCATTATACTTATGATTTTCAAGGTTTTTCTGCAAGCTCAAGGCCCTAATCCAACATTTTTAGTTTACTTTCCTTCATCGGGTTTGATTTGAGTTTGGTTGCTTCTATGGAGTTCAAGAAATCTATTGCTTGTAAGCTTTGAGGAGAGAGAGAAGAAGAAAGTCAGAGAGGTTTGAGGTTTAGATTTAAAGAAGAGGATAGCAGACCCAAACATCGGTGGTCAGTTGAGATTAGGAAAGCGTTTCAAATTAAAAATTTTGAACCTCTTTTAAACTAAAATTCTAGCTTCGCCATTTACTCTGTTCATTGCTTGTAAGCTTTAAGGAGGGAGAGAGGAATAAAAGTCGACAAGATTTTTTACGTAGCTGGGTATACATTGTTAATTTACCACTTCTTTCAAGAACTGGAGTTGTTATCTGGTGATTTGTGTGATTTAATGTGTGTGCGCGCCATTTGTTTTACTTTGTTTTGTTTTTTGTTCTACAGCGTTACGGTTGGGTCATGTCTTTGGGCCCTTGAAGTCAGGACCAATTAAAAAAATAATAGAAAACCCCACTCATGGAAATTATCTTAGCATTGGAAAACATCACTATTGTACTATTTTTAATTATTTGCTCTTGGCGGAAAAAGTAATGATAAATCTACCACAATTTTATTATATTTATCTTACTTTTTTTATTAAAAGTAAGGTCGTCGATACATATGCGTCTCATCTTTATTATAAAAATGATATTAATAAGTATGAAAACTGGAGTAATAATAGCATTTTTCTGACTATTACAAGACAAAGGATTATAATTAGTTACTCATTCAAAAAATAAAAATGCAATCCATGAGAGCAAGAGTTGGGACAATCCACTGCAGTTTCATTATATGTGACCCAATGTTATTATCTCATTCTGTTTTAGTACCATATAGTAATTTTTCAAAGACCATAACAAATGAAAATAAACACAAACATTTGTTTTTGAGAGAGAAACCATAAAATAAAAGGGAACAAACGAAATTTCATTATGGCAAGAATGAATTGAAGCTCCGAATTTATTGCAAGTATGGCCATAAAAGTTGAGAAAAATTAAATTAAGGGGAAGAAAACCATGTATGCATATCATTTGTTTGGGTATTTAATCCCATCAAAATGTATAAAATAATGGAACAAGATCTATCGTGAAAAGAAGGGCCACTCCGCAGAGTTCGCAGTCCACCACAGTACTCCAGACGACTTCGAACCAGCCAGGGTTTGGTTTGCTTTATTATTGTGTCGGTCGTAATGTGCATGTGTGTTTCTTCTACTGCATCAAACAACTTTGCTCAGACTTTCATGGCCGTGTGGCTTAATTTTAAAGGTACTATCCGTTGAAGCAGTATTAAACTAGTTAAAATTCGAATCAGTATAATAATCTCGTTTAGAAAACCACCACAAGCTTCTCTTTGAAGCAAGAGATGTTGGTCTCTCTCTCTCTCTCTCTCTCTCTCTCTCAACACACATGCAACCAGACAACCAAAGCATTATTAACGGAAAAAACAATCCCGTGATAATTTACTTAATTATTTTCAGCTTTGCAATTACTGTGGTTAGCAAGAGAGACTTTTACGTAACTAGTTGACTGTCATTTTAACGTTTCGATCATTATTATAAAATCATGCCTAAGACTCTCTTCATGTAATTTTGTATTACGATCACGGTAATCCCCTTTACACCCAAATTCTTTTCGTGTTTGAGAGGTATATGAAGATCAACGTTGTAAATTTATACGTAGAAATATAAATGAAGATAAAGAAAAGCTATCCGAATCCTAGCTAGCTTTCCTCACAAAGTTGTCACATGCGTTTCTGGGTTTTAGGGTTACTCAACAAAGGGAAAAATACACTTGAAAATGATCGTACAAATTTATGATCAATCAAGACGTGGAGGCATTGTGTGGAAAGATGTTCAGAGAAGAACACCTGTTTCTTTCTTCTCCGAGAATTACACCTGGACTCCATATATTTGTCCAACCGAGTTTCACCTAGTATCTTACTTTCTTTAGTCTTTACTTTAGCATCTGATGCGTGCATTAAAAGAAACCATTATATTTTCTATAAGTTTCAAGATAGAAACTTAATATTTTCTAAACAAACATGATGCATAGAATCCATTATTTGTAAGTGTTACATTGCTCCGGTGTATACAATTTTCTTCTTCAATCAACTGTACAAAAAGAATAACAAAGTCTTATCTCATTAAGTGGTGACAGCAGTATGAATCTTACAACATCATTGCGTTCGGTTTTGTACAAAGTCTTCAGTTAGTTCTAAGTAACCCATGTCTTTTTTGAGAGTTTCTTTTCAAGTTTTCCTAGGTCAACTTGTAACCTTTTTGCATCGAGTCTCTGTCTTATAATCAAACTTTTTAACCGGAGCATCTGTTGGTCTTCAGTTCACATGTCCAAACCACCTTAACCGATTTTCTCTCATCTTATCTTCAATTACGGCTACTCCTACTTTACTTCAAATATGTACATTGAAACTAAAAATTTTCTCTTTACTTTAGTGTAACTTAAAAAATAATATCGCTTATAATATAAAATGTGTTATGTGAACCATTACACTGAGAGGGCACTACAGAAAATGCAAACAGTAACTCAACCCTAAAATATGTTTTATGATTGTACGTACGTTGCATTTTGTATTCAGTCTCATTCCACTCCAAGTCCAACAATTCCCATTGTCTCTGATAATCTAATTTTCTATATTATTATTAATTACTACTGTTTAGTTGAATATCAAATACAATATCTTCTGGAAAAGGTTTTGGGAAACTCCTCCATTCAGAGATACATTGGCAATGGCCCCAATGGAATGCAGACTTGTCTCGAGACTCGACGACAGTGGGTGACCGGCTCAGCTAGCCAGTGGGGACCCTGCTGACACTGATCACTGTTTAATCACCGGTTCCCGGCGGCGTTTGCGCCTTGACGGTGATCACGGAACTGCCGCGTGTGCTTCCCCATGTGGGGGTGATGTGGCCTCACTTCGGATTATCAACTAAAACTTTAATTTGCACACTTAATTAATTAAGATATAGAAGAACATGATATTTTGCACGATGAAGTTAATTTGTACACTTGAACTTTTTGCTAATTGGGCGTCTGACATTGAAGGAAATGAGGGCCTTTTTTTTTTTTTCGTAACAGAGTGAAATGAGGGATTGTAAAATGAATAATGCAATTGTTTTGTGCCTCAAAGGAAGGGAGTTGGTAGAACATGTTTTAATCTTTTAGTCTCCAATTTTTTGAGAATAAATCTCATACTGGTGGGGTAAGGACTCCTAATTACTTTTAGTCTCCAATTTATTGAAAGAATAAATCTCATATTGCTTTTAGTCTCTAAGTTGTTCCACGTGTGAAGCTCAGGCCACACACACTCTACGTCATTTCATTTGTGTTATTCACGTGTGGCTTGAAAATTTGTCTTTGATGAGAATACGTATTGAGAATGAATCTCACATTGATGGAATGATAACATCGCATTAGCTCATAATTAAGTAAACCAAACTATTCCACATATTATCAATGATTTTACGACGGAATCTCAACTTTTTTCCTATTAACCTTTACTAACAAATGGGTTTGGTTAGAAATTAGAATAACGATTTTTCATTTCCAAAAGCCCAAAAAATTGGGAATATAATTAATTGTATAAAAGGATTTGGTAGAGAACAAATTTTATTGTCCCAAAACATAAGAGACCAAGACTATATAAATACTCTTCTAATTGCACAAACATAAAGACTGATGATTTTTTTTTTCTTTTGTTGAGTTGTCGATAACTGATAAGAAAAAAAATAGAAAATTGGCATATGATCAGTTGATTTAGTAGCATCTGCTATCACTTGAGGTTCGACCAGCACATATGCTAGAACAATGTCTTTACAGTGAATTCAGTACTAAATTGTCACTCGTTATTATGATTTGTTGTAACTAAATTAACGACTCGTTGCAAATCGGTATAAATATCATATCCTTTCTAACTCGGTGGCGTGCATGAGAGAGGGCCTTTTCTAGTGAATATTATTAGTGCGAAATCAGACAATGATTAGTGCTCAATAATCATCTAACCCATCATTAGTATTTTAAGAAGTGATTGGAATTTAGATTATTGATCGACATGTTCTGCTCGATAACTGCTTTGGTTTGCTGCAGCAAGCAGAAGCTTCACAGATGACACGCACCTAACTTCCTCCAAAAAGTCTCTAGTGGAACTGGAAGTCATAGTTTTCTCAGCCTTTTGATCAAGTCTTCAACCCAACGGAGACGAGTCGGGTTTTGTACATGACGTATTGTCTTCCTTAGAAACAAACTACACTAAAAAACCTTCATCTCTTTACATTTTCGGCCATTTTTATAAGATAGTCAATACTTGTAAGATTTAAAATCATCTCGTGATATTTCAAATATGAAATTAGAGTACTTGCAGATGCAAATTTGGTAAGTTTGCTCGAATATTTTGTCCACTCTCTCTTATATTGTATTCAAGTTTGAATCTCTTTCTCTGTATATTCTAAATTTAAGATATCAATTTGTCAATAAACGTAGAAATGACATCTTGCACGTTGGAGACAAAAGACCCCAAGTACATAAAACTCTAATCAGGATTAAATCCGTCAAATAGTAATGAACCAGATTTCCAGGGACCATGCTCACCCCCACTCGTGGGCACGACCCTTTTGCCGGATTTTATTTTATTCTTTGAGTTAGGGTTTGGACTCAGATTCTTGCATGGAGGAAGATCTGACACGTGTAATTTCATGCCAAATCATATTCAAATATGCAACATGGGTCACCATCTCCACTTGATTTTTTTAAGTTTATTAATATTATGGCACCCAAAGTTCAAAGGGGCACATATGCATACATTTATATATCTGTATGTATATATAATATATTTATGGGAAGTTGAACGTTTTAAATTGGTCTTTGCATTCCTAGGCATTGTTCTTTATTTGTGACTTTCTGGAACTTCTTCTGTATCTTTTCTAGAAATGTTGTCTAATTTCGATACAATATTTGAAAATTAAAAAATATATTTGATAACAAATCCTTTTAATTAGAAAAATTAAGACCCCACGACAGAGTAAACGCTCGAGCACCTTATGTTTTTGGCACAATATTTTATATTGTGTCAAGAGAATTGACGTTAAACTGTAAGGTGACAGATACTCCATGAAAAATCACTATAAAAGAGTCCCCTTAATATTTCTCTTACTACATTAATCCATGTTCAGTTACCACTATAATTAGTGGCAGCGTTGATCAAGATTGATCTTAGTTTCCCTGCGAGGTGGTGAGATGATTGTGACCATTGAGGATTTGTGTGGACAATTTTCTGTGTGATTAATGCCTATGCCGATTGGTCTTACTTTCAGCATTCAGCATGCATTGCTGCTTTAATCCTTTTTTCTAACATAAAATAAAATTACTCGAATTTATAGGAGGTGGATTCGAACTAATTAGCCCAACAATTATTTTGCGATACAATCTATATCGATGTAATGAAAGTGAGGGACCAATTACGATGCACAGCCTCATGAAAACCTCCCTTCTTGTAACCCTATTATGAGTGTTCCTCATTGGTTGTCCGCAAATTTCGTTACCAAAATGTGTATCCACAACTTCATTACCAATTGTCTTTACACATTACTAATTTCCACGGTTCTTCATTGTAAACCCTATTGAGAGATACAAAACTATTGTTTCAATGATTTTTTCTTGGGTCCAAAGGGAATGTTTTGTTCCAATGAATTACTCCACCCCAATTAATCTAAATGATGGGTCTCAACTTGAGAGGACAAATCAACAACAAACTATAAAGAAACGGACTGAGATCCTCTTCGGATCTCGGTGTCCGGAGCTTAAGGATGAAGTGATTTGGGTTGTTAAAGACAGATCTAGAACCTTGATTTATGTGAGGTGAGCCAATGGAATGTGCTAATGACTACAAAATCTAATATGAGTGATTTAGATCAACTGGTCTATCGTTTCCGGAGACAAAGATCCGGAGACACATATTTGGAGAGGATCTCGATTCATGACATACACTCTTGACTAACATACATAATCCGATCAGCGTGGTTACTCTTCAATCTTTGGTGGAGAGGATGTGATTTTTTTATTTTGTTATATTGACAATTTACTTTAAGAAGTTCTTATTATCTTTGCAAACTCCAATTTACACAACGGACGGGACGTTATGAATCCACTGCCTCTGTGGATACAGTCCCACAAACCTTATTAGGTCCCAAGGGTTTAAAAATTTTGGTCCAGCCTCACCCAAATCTAGAGATTTTAGATTTGGAGTTCGCTAGTCTAACAACCTCTTAGGCCTTAGCTAGCCTCAACAGAGTAGGAGAGACCCGATATCGAGGTTTCACTCATAAGTAGTACATCAAAGTTACGTGGTTATTGTAGATGTGGGTTAGGTCAACTAAGCAAGACCATATGCATCCCCTTCATGGCCGAGTTCAAATCCTTTACTCAAAACGGCTCTCTCGACCTTTCCCCTTCTGGCTTTTCAGCTTCTCCAAACCCTAGCCGCGGCCAACCCTAATCGTGGCCTGGGTCGGTGGCAGCCTCTTTCCCTTCTCTTGTTCCTAAGGCATGTTTCCTAACCCCCTCTTGGGTGGTACTTGGTTGAGCGATGTCCGAGTGCTGTGAGCAACGTCTCAAGAATAGCACTAATTCCCGATGTGGGACTTGTGTCCCTTGTTTTAATCAGCGAATTCAATTTTGCTTAAGCCCAAGCCCAATACGAATTATTCGGGCTTTTTTAATATCTTATCAATTTCCAAAGGCCCAATTTTATCTAAAAAATACAAATAACGAAAGATCACATTATCCATACAAACAATTAATCAAAGCAACATGTGTTGGCTTTTCTTTTTTCAATTTTGTTTTTTTCACTCGGGAGGACAAGTTATGGAATATTCATTTTGGTCCATTTTTC
Organism: Pyrus communis; assembly: GCF_963583255.1. Lineage (NCBI taxonomy): Eukaryota > Viridiplantae > Streptophyta > Magnoliopsida > Rosales > Rosaceae > Pyrus > Pyrus communis. The sequence goes on from NC_084818.1 coordinate 1,609,508, forward strand.
TTAGGATTCAAGACATTACACAAACTAAAACAACGAGAACGATAAAAGGAGCCTTCCTATGGCACATACCACACGCTCTTTTAGCCCATGGCATATTTCTGGGTCCAGCTCCTGGCTGTCGTCTCGTATTTATTCCTGTCTGTCTTGTACATGTGAGCAATCTCCGGCACCAGTGGATCATCGGGGTTTGGGTCCGTCAACAGAGAACAGATGGAAAGCAACACCTGATGACAAAAAGTAACAACGGTAACTTATATAATGTGAACAGTTAGAGCTTTCACTTTTCAGGGACACGAGACGGTACCTTGGAAATAGTTAGAGCAGGACTCCACTGCTCCTTCAAGATGTCAAGGCAAATGCTTCCGTTGCTATTTATGTTTGGGTGGAATACTTTCGTTCTAAATGCCACCTACAGAATCATCAAGGTATCAGTGATGGAGACAAAAAGAGAGAATCAGAACTCCATGATCATAAAAACTACACAGATTGTTGAACGATGATAATGAAGAATGCAATTACTGAAAACGTGAGGGGTAATGGATGCACTAAGTAGAAATGCTGGTGGTGGTTGAAACTTAGTGGTAGACGAAGAAAACTTAGTGTGTAACTACGAAAAACAGTTCAAAATATGGGTATTCAAAGTAGACGTTGTGCTGAGGGTGGTAAGTTAATATCACAGGATTAATTAAAGTTCGAACCACATCTAAAATCCATCACATCATTGGTTAAAATTTTCAAAGTTTTCCGGGAATAATGGAGAGAAAACAAATCATGTCAACCACTGAAGTTCAAAGATAACACTTCATTGCTAGAATTGGATAGTTAGTAGTACCTTTGGTGGTTTAAAGGGATAATCTGGAGGAAAATGAATAGTAACTAGGAAAACACCACCAGCATATGGACTATCTGCAGGACCCATTATTGTTGCCTGCCAGTGGAACATGTCTTCTGCAACGGGACCTGCAATATCCACAAAGAAAACAGGGGCAAGAAATTAATGGAATAATACAAACTGAAGGAAATGGAGCAGGCTTGCACAGATTGCGTAAACAAGGTCCTAGATCGATAACATAAAAAGATCGTGAAAAAGGACATTATCTGTCCTCAAAACAACTGTTTCCCTATGTAAAAATACATATGTGTATCTTCTGAAGCAACCATGCATAATCATAAAGCGAAAATAGAAGCATATGCAAATGAGATTATATATTGTATTCACTTCCATATGCAGTGCAGGAAGAGTAATAACCATTTTGAATGTGTCTGGTCATGAAGAGCAAACTTCATAATTTAAACCAGCTGGTCGTATGTAAAGCCCCTGACAAGACTGGATAATCCAGCTGCAGACGACGTCATAATCTGAACATCTGACCAGGTAGCCAAGCTGGATCAATAGAATCCATTACAATCTGGAAAGGGTAAAAATATCCAGAAATGATGCGTACAAAATCACTGTTAGCTAGCTAAGCAAGCTCTCTCACAAGATCGCCCAAGAATGGTATGCCAAACCATAGTGCTTGAATGGTACAAGATCGATCGTGAGACGTGAGAACATTAGTCAAATACAGAAAGTTACAGAGTTGATATGAAGAACAAAGCATTAAGCACACATATTCGTGACATGGTCAATTACATTTCCTGTACCACCAAGTTTGCAGATGATGACGGTGTTTGTGTCACTTTTTATGCCACGACACCAACACATGCTTATAATTAAACCCGTTAACACCACACGAGAACAAATCATTACAGGAGGGTGGTTATATGATGAAAAGGGAAAAGGATCATTTCCTGGGGATCCTGGGGATCTTGTGATCGTGGCCGTTCGTGCGGTTAGTTCTTGTTAGGTACTATTTATATTTAATTTTAAATTTTAAATTTTAAATTTCAAATGATTTCTGACCGCACAATGTACGATTTACGGCTACAATGTACGATTTACGGCTACGATCATAGGGATAGGAAAAGGATCCTCGCCGGATCCTTTTCCGATGAAAAGCACCTACTTTTATGACAAACATTCTTCTTTATTTATATAGAAATATACCCACAATTATAATCTCAGCATGGGCGGCACATCGAGACCACGAATTGTGACATGCGTGCTTACATTAATTCTGATCTAATTCACACAAGTTTCGCTTTCCCATACACATTTACAACATATATAAACTACAGAATTCAAATTTTCAGATTATTCATTGCAAAGTGACAACCAAACATCTACGGAGCACCAACGGATCACAATCAGCAGTATCATTAGAGGAAATTGATAAATTAAAGAAGAAATTTCATGCGAGCATCTACACGGATTCAAAAATTGAAAACGGGAAGATGAGATTACCGGCGCTGCAGGACGTAGGAGGATCCTTCTGCAGATCTTTGAGTTCCTTCAAGATCCGCTTGGACGCCATCTTTGAAACCCTGGATAAATCAACACACACAGATCAAAATCCATACACAACCAACAGCTTACACACCTACAAACGCAGCTCAATTCTCTCTCACAATAGAAGAAGAAGAAGAAGAAGAGATCGTATTAGTACCTGATAGGACCAGTTAGAGAGAGCGAAAGAGACGGAGGTGACGACGGCGACGAATCGAATTCGATTGAAGCGGAAGCGGAAACGGAAGAGAAAGGGAAACGCGATTGATTTTTGACGATGGGGGAAACGACTTTTTATAAATGCTTCTGCGGTCCGCCTCCTGGAATCGACCTGTTGTCGTTGATTGGCTTAAAATTCTGTTCCCTCTGTCTGGGTCCCACTTGGCGTTATCTTTACGATAATCGCTCTCTCGGCTCTCCTTCCTTTTCTTTCTCTTTTTCTTCTTTTGGTTCTTGTTTTTGTTTTTTTGGCGCCGAAAGCCATCGTCGAATAATGATTTGTTTATATGTATTTTTAAAATGATTGAAAACGTTATTACAAAAAACATTTTTGAGTTTCAAAAGTATCTAAAATGTTTTTTATAAGAAGCATGTGCTTCACACTTTTAATCATTTTAAAAGCAAATACTTTTAAATGAGACGACGTAGTTTGCCGCTCCCGGTAAAAAGTCCACAGGCGCGTTAGTTGAACGGCGGGAAACGACTTGGTCTTTCTGCGGGCCGCCAATTGTCCCATTGGTTAGAAGTTTTTGACGGAGAGGTCAACCGTACGGGACGGAGACCGATGATTGGATCCGTGGGCGGACCGTCTACTATGTGCGATTAATTTTAAGTAAATTATGTTTGTAATTGCTAGTCCGTAGTATATTAATATTTTTTTTGTTTGTTTTGAACAACAGATAATATCTATATTAAAGAAGATGAGGGAGTGATTTACAATTAACTTGCCATAATAATGTGGTTTAACTTCGTTTTGGACGATAATCAAATTTAAGACCTCTTGCTTACAAGTGAAAAAAAATATTACTAAACTGTAGTATTAAATGATCTGTAGTAAATTAATGTGGATTTATAGCTAAAATAGTTTCGAAATTGGCGGTTTCTAAGTTTGCCCATCGACAATTTGGTCATTCCATAAAAAATTCTATTAAATAAGAGCCAAAATAACAAAAATACTCTCAATTTACTAAACAGCGGACCAAAGTGATTTAATAATGAACAAACACAAGAATCAATTCTATCAATTTTATTGTGATCAAAGTGCAAAGTTATACCAATATTAGCACTATTTCGAATAAAAAGCCTTAAAAATATGTGCCATGTAAATTATCAATATTCTTTTTTTTTTTTGAAAACATTGACATTTTTAGATTAAGGGGAGGGGGAGTTCGACTAAGCCAAATAATGGGCAACCTAATTTGAAATTGAATTCGCCATCTACGAAATTCAAACCTAAGACCTTACACTTTCAAATGAAGAAAAATCTCATCAAACTGTAGTACTGAGTGGCTTACAATTATCAATTAGAATTGAACGTTGTACAAAATTACTACATATTGTCATTACCTTCAACTTGACACCACATTTTGGAGTTAAACTTAATTATCCCAATTTTATCTACTTGATGCCAGTTGTCCTACACGTTACCGCGATCCACCAGAGCGGGAATGGACGGCGATTACGAGGGAAACCACTTGGCCCTCTTGCTCTTGTCTGATAGACGGTAGATTTACGCGTGGGTCCCCCAGTTCCGACGTCCAAGATCGCACACAGTTGCTGAGCTGGTCCCCCAATGCCGACATGTCCATTGTACACCGTTGGCGTAAAGTGGATGATTGATTAGAGATTCGAGAATCCAACTCACCAGCCCGCCCCATTGCTGCACATGGTGCGCAGCGCACACCCGGAGCAAGTTAGCCTTAACCACCACCTGGGCACGCCACCTCGCTCCGCTTCCCTCATCGTCTGATTGTCCTTCGGCAGCTGAAAATGGAGCGATTAAGGGTTCCGAGGCGGGTCCAAGTGGCCGAATTCAAACCCGAGATTCCCAAGTACGATGTGGCGGGCGGAGAAGAGGACCATTCGGAAGCCCTGGACAACGACGACGGAGATGGCAGTGGCGGTATGCGGGCAAGGCCGTCCGACGGCAACGTGACTGAAGATCAGGAGCCGTTCATGGGCGTGAAGGTCCGAAGAAAAGCTTCGTTTCGCAGAGAATACAGAGGCGACTACATCGACGTCCGTTCAAATCCGTACCTGATGAAAATCTTGCAGAAACAAGGTCTTGAATTCTTCCGTTAAATTTTCGATTTTTGCTTTCAATTTTGGTAAATCAAACTTCAGTTGTTTTGAATTAGTTCTCGTTTGTTTTTTGGTATTGAATGGGATGAAGATTTGGGAAATCCAATTCCTGTGTTTGGTTTAGGGTTTAGAAATTGCAATCGCTGCAATAATTTGTTTGAATTCCGTTGGCATTGGATATTGCAGGTGATAAGGAGGTTCTGTTTGCCGATAAAGTGTTGAAATTTACTGCTTCCGGGAAGATGAAGCGGCGCATTTTGATGATCACTGACTTCGCCATCTACATTGTTGACCCGGATGCCGATGCGCTTAAGCGGAGGATAGCTCTTGCAGCTGTGGAGAAGATGTGCTTGAGCGAATTGAGCGATAATTTCTTTGCAATTATCGTTCCTACCGAGTATGATGTGCTGATGGCCAGTACTCGCAAGACGGAAATAGTTACTGTCTTGGTTGAAGCTACTAAGAGTGCTTCTGATTACGAACTTGATGTTTGCTTCGCTAACAGGTAAATGCAAATTTATGCTTCTTATTGTGATTTTTTATTGCCTTTCGTGTTAGACGGATAGTAAGGAAGCTAGAGATTGATTGCATTGTGGATTGGTTATCTTTCGGCCATGTTCTTTTGTAGCTTATGCAGGCATTATCTTCGGTATCTTAGACAAGTTTCTACTAGCACAAGTTTTTCGTTTTTATATTTTGTATCGGGCAATTCCTCGTTGTGTCTGTCACGCCTACAACCAATAGTAGAGAGTCAATAGATTCATTTCTGAGTGCAGCATGTTACCGCGTCCTTACCACTTGTTCGATGCTATGAGATGGGAATATCAGCTTTACTTTGTGAGAGGGGGACGTGGGATATCGCAGATGTGGCGTCTATGTTAGATTGCTTTATTCTGGAAAAAGAAAAAGGAAAGTGTTGCTTGTTTGCACGACTGCTCTTTCTTAGAATCTTCATGATATAAGACAATACCTTAGTGTAATGATCGAAAGCATCATTTTTAGGAGCGTTTTGTTTTCCTTTACGGTTTACTTTTTCAGTGGAGTACCTAATACTCGGCATTACTTGTATATGTTTTGTTATTTTCCAACTATGTTAGCATTGCAGTTGTATATCTTGTAACGGAATGCGTGTTATATACAATTTTTGCAGTTTTGAGTATAATGCAGCGGCAGAAATCGTGAAGGAGGTTCAGTTTGAGGAAGTTGAAGGTCTGGTACCCTTTTGTTTTACGTTTTTGCCACTTCCAATTTTCCCAACTATTCCCTGTTGCTTCGGTAAATGATTACGCTGGATTAGGTGACCCTAAGTCGTTTCGGTTTATATGAATTTCAGGGGGCGTTAGAACAAAAATTTTGAAGAAGTGATTGCAGATTGGATTTGCTGTGTTTCGTAGACTCTGCAAAAGACCCGCTCTGTCCATCGGAAAGATGAATGATTCTTTAGCTATTTCATGGCAAGGTTCTGCTCACCATCAAGTCCAGACCCGTAAGGACAACGTTGTCTCTTGCTCTCATTTCAGTGTGATTCTTATACGAAAGAAAGATACATGTAATTTTTTATAACTTTAAACCAGTTTTATCTGGATGTATGAAACCATTGAATTGACATTGTATGTAGATTCGAGAATCCATCAAAAACTGTTTGCAATTGCAGACATTTGCCTTCAATGCAGGTCGAACCAGCGTTTTTTTACCGTTAACTTTCTTTCAGAACATTGCCATGTATAGCAATGATGCGGTCTCTCGTCCAGATTTCGCTTCAGCTATGAGGATCGGTAAGTTTGAAGTCTGAAATGCGTATAGAGTTGGACATGTAATGTAACCATTTACCCAGAAATTTGACAAAAAGAGCAGGTTATGATTGAATTCGTCAATTAAATAAGTTTACGAACATCATACTCGAACCGATATGATTATCGATGAAATATGAGATTCTCATACAAACTACATCCAAATCCGAATGAATTTCAACTTGACAGAGTTATATCGTAACTAAGAACTAAGAAAGAATCTCACTGGGGTAGAAAGGAAGGTCCTGCTATCTCCGATGGAGGAGTCGGCGTATTTAAGATTGGAGTAGATATTCCTGATGATGGTCGAGTTCCGGTGTTTACTTGACGAATTTCTTCCACCCTTTTCACCAAATCCGGCATATTTGGTCGTTGCTCAGGCATTCTTGCCACACAAGACATTCCTATTTGTAACATCTCTACCATTTCCTCCTCTATGTTTGGATACCTCAAAAGCTCCACGTCAAACACTTCTGCTGTCCATTCCTCTCTGACCACAGAGTTCACCCACCGGACCAAGTGAACAACTTCTTCGCCACCTATTGTGTGTATGGGGCTTTTTCCGGTGAGAAGCTCGAGTAGCAGGACACCGAAACTGTAGACATCAGATGCAGGGGAAGACTTACGGGTGTCTTTCACTTCTGGGGCTCGGTATCCTCCAGTACGCGCTGCTGGTGGGGGCATTGGACCCATCAGTGTTGGCAAACCAACATCGCACACACAACCGTATCCTTGAGAGTTGAGGAAGATGTTGGAGGCCTTTATGTTTCCATGGACAAGTTTCCCACCATTCTGCGTATGGATATGAGCGATGCCTCTTGCTGCACCAATTGCCATTTTCAGTCGAGTCTCCCAGTCGAGTGGAATCCTGCCATCTCCTCTTTTAGCTGCAAGATTAAAGATGCATAAACATCATTAGAACCAATTAAGCAACCTTTTATGAAATAATCTGATCTTGAGTAAAAAAAAAAGTAGAGAGGAGAGCTTATATACCATGTAACAGCGACGAGGCGCTTCCCTGCTCATAGTAATCATAAACAACAAGCTTCTCATCTTTTGAATAGTAATACGCCCTCAGCGCGGCTACATTCTCATGCCTGATACTTCCCACAATCTCTATTTGCTGCTCAAATTCCTTTTTTCCCACACTCACTTCCTTCAACCTCTTCACCACAACAGTAGTTGCATCTTCTAAAGCTGCCTTATATGTTGTCCCAAACGTTCCCTTGCCAAGAACGTCAGCAGACGCCCTCAACAAGTCCTCCAGATCAAATGCAAGATTAGAACCCTCGAAGAACGAAATCCTGTTATTCTTATCATGCTTCCGAGAAAGCCCTTCCTTTGAAAAGAGTTCCTTCTTTGGTTTTTCAACTATCCCATTTTCACCTTTTTTGTTGTAACGGCAAATGATCATCAGAACAGCAATTAAAACAAATCCCAGAACACATCCACCAATCACAATACCTAGCATTGCATGCTTGCCGAGTTTCACTTTCTTCCTCGGTTTAGAATTAGGTGGTTGAACCGGAAGAGCTGGAGGAAGGAACGCAAGAGTGTTGCCTGAAAAGGCCCAACTTGGAAATCTCTGAAGAGATTGAGGCACATTCCCTGAGAGGTTATTGTTAGCCAAATCAAGCTGCTGTAAACTAGGAACATTGAGGTCAGGAATTTCACCCGAAAGCGAATTGTTAGCAAGATTCAGAACTGTGAGGTGAGTCAAACTTGAAATCGAGGAAGGGATATTCCCACTAAATGCATTGTTTGAGAGATTCATGACAGTAAGATTCTTCCAAACCGAAAAATCTAAAGGCAATGGGCCGGAGAAATTGTTGTACTGAAGACAAAGGGAAGACAAGTTTCTGAGTTTGGAAAAATCAGAAGGGAATGGACCTGTCAAGGTATTCGAACTGAGATTTAGAACCTGAAGCGCCGAAAGGCGGCTGAGAGTGCTCGGTGGGATTGGACCATGTAAGGCAGCTCCAGGCAAATGAAGCTCTATAACTCCGGATTGATCTTTGCTACAGACCACGCCGGTCCAGGTTTTGCAAACAGAAGAATTCTCATTCCATTTGATAGAGGTTGAGTGAGAAATGTTGTGAATGAAATCAAACAAGGCTTGCTTATCATCAACTGGGTCCGCAGTGACATGCAAGAAAATTGCCCCAGTAACGAAAACGACCAAAAGCTCTAATCTTTTCTCCATCTTCTCAAGCAATCCAAACACAAACTGCTTCTGAAGTCTTTGATCACAACTACACCATGAATTTGGATTAGAAGAAAATCACAATATCAGAATCAGAAAACCATTAGAAACATTAGTAAAAATGTATATTAGTCCCGATCATATAAGCAGAGCAAAAATTCTAAAATACATCAACGTGTGACAATTTAACGGCTGGATGCACGCTAAAAATCTAAGAGTATTTAACGGGTGGATGTCATCCACTTAAAAGACAATGTATAGAGTCCTAAAGTTGACTTAGGGTTGGTTTGGTATTGCTGTGCTTTGAAAAAAAGCTGGTTCAGCTGTGCTGTGAGAATAAGCAGCTGTGAAATAAAGCAGCAGAGTGTTTGGTAAACTTTTTTGTAAAAGTGCTTTTGGAAAAAAAAACAGTATGATAGCGTTTGGTAAACTTTTATGTAAAACAGCTGTAATTGTGTGAAATAACCAAAACCAAACTTATTTATCATATTTCTTTTTCTCTGTTCCCCGTAACCAAGCTTAATTCTATCCTTTAGATTTTTCACCTTTTCTCTTTTCTTTTACTTTTCTAGAACACTCTCTAGAATCATCTTCATTTTTTTATCCTTCCCGTCCAACTACCTCTCTATCTCTCCCTCTTCACTTTTTCTCTCATCACCAAATTCCATTCTTTTCGCCACTTACTCCCTCATCATCAAATTCCATTTTTTCTCATTCATTCTAAAAAAAACTTCTAGATTTGTCATATGGGTTTTTTGGATTTTTCACAAGCTGAATTTCATATGGGTTTCGGCAGATCGATATTTTTTGTCTTCTGGGTTTTGGCTAGCATCATGGAGTTTGTCTACGATGTCGCAGCGGATGAAGGCGATGGTCGAGTGAAGAGCGAGATTGGGAGTCGAAGAAGCCGAGGATCTGAGTAGAGGAGAAGCGATGCCTTTCGACAACAAGCTCGACGATAAAGCTAGGGGCGACACAAATCTTCAAAGATCTTTGGTAGAGATGAAGCTGGGAGGAGCAAAAAGGGATGATAGAGATGAAGGGAGGGTACGTGTTTGTTCGATAAAGTTCCACACGTTCTTGTATATTGCCATTTTAGTATGCCCGTAAATTTCCTTTTTCTTTTGATGTTTAGATGCGATTGCAGTGCATCTGTTTGTGGGTATTATTATTTTTTCTGGGATTTTTGTGCTTGCTGTGTTTGCATGGCTCTTGGGTTCATCTAACTGATAGGTGGAAAATTTGAGATGAAATGCTTCTGAGTAGGTAGTTTTTCAGGTTGAAAATTTGTAGTTTTTCAGGTTGAAAATTTGTACTTTTTGTGATGTTCATGACTTTTTTGGATTTCAGAGATGAGATTTTGTGGTGATTTATGTTTATGTCGTTCTGTTCGAATCAATAATTTGGATTTAAGGGTAGGATTGCTAGAAACTTTCATTAAAGGTTACTGTTCATCCGTGTTTTGAGGTTTGCGCAGAAGCTGAAAAGCCAGTTTTTCAAAGCTGCCTTTTGCTGCTTCTGTTTTTTGGCTTTTTTTCACCCAAAACTGTGAAAAAAAGCCAAAGCTGGAAGTTTACCAAACACCAAAAACTCTCCCAGCTTTTTTTCATCCCAGCTTTTTTTTAAATCACCTCAACCCCAAACCATACCTTAATTAGCGGCTTTAAATCCCAAATCCTTCAATTTGGAGATCCAGTCAAAAAAGCAGTTCTATCAAGTTTGAAACTTTGCATTAGCCATTAGGATAGTGGTGAAAAGCATAGACTTTCCTAATCCCACCTACTTTGTTAGGCTGCCAAGAAAATCCCACACTAATGACTTTATTAATTCCCATCACTTTCACATAAAATCAACACACAAAAAAACTTACTTTTTGCTTCAGATCACACCACAAACATGGCAAAAACAAACCCAACTCTTGAAATCTCCCCCTCCTTGCTCCCTGCTGCAAAACCCAACTTTCAGAATTGGGTCGTTTGGGAACGCAGGACTAATTGCCGGGGTTTCACAGACGGTCTCACTGGTGCAAATTCGCAAACGGGTGGGGTGCAACGATGGTGGTGGCGAGGCGCTTATGGTGGAGATAGATACTGAGGTGGGGTTTGCTTGGGGGAGCATGGCCACATGCAGAGGGAAGTTAGGAAGCCATGGATAAGATATTCATTGTTTATTGGTGAGAAGAAAAGGAAGAGCCAATGTGGAAAGATTGCTGCTTTATTTTATAGCGTACGAACGGGAAGATGCATGTGGACTGTTGTGGAGAAGACCAAGCGACGAAGAAGACGCTAAATATTATTAGTTAAACAATGGTTGAATAATTTTGTCTAACGCTGGTGGTGCAGTTGGTGTGCTCGAGAATTTGTTTTTCATTTTTAGGCATATTTTGTTTCATTCAGTTTGTGATTGACGTATTTTAGATGTATAAATATATCACTTAAAAAAACTTATCTCGATCGTCATTTAAATATAATATGGATAAAAAAGTATTATTGGCACGTCAGAAATCTCATTTTACACTCTTTATAAATGTATTTTTCTTGCTGAATATAAAAAATTTAAAGCGCAAAATGAGAATTTTGAAGTACGAGTAATAATTCCGTATGGATAAATGTTCATTTGTGTTATAGGGGTGAACGTTTAAACGATCTTTAATTTATTTTATTTTTGCAGAAACAACTTTTTTTTTTAAATGCAGAAATAAATTTTAAATAATAAACAAAGAATAAATAGTTACTATTGTAACATTTATATAAGGCTTGTTAATTGAATTACTCTGTAAAACTGTCATTCGGTTGCAATTTACCCGGTGAATTTGGTTTTTCTCACTTTGCTTCTGAAACTTGTCATTTTCAACTCTTTAGCTCGTTTTAAAATCATTGAAAATGTTTTTGGTGAAATTTTTTTTTGAACCAATCCTTAGTAAAAATGCAAGTCAATTATGGAAAAGCACTTCAAGTGCTTCCTAAAATAAGCACATAACTGATGCTTCTTGCAAAAAACACTTCAAGTGCTTTTAGAACCCAAAAATATTTTCTCTAAAAACGCCTTCAACCATTTTAAAAGTATATCCAAACAAACTAGTCTCACTTCACTTCACTTCATTCTATTAAAGAAACATTAAGTTCAAGGGGTTTTAGACATCTCACATTTTATACACCTGTTTTGTCGTGTCTCCATTCAGCTCTTCAGTTCATTCGACTGGTCTCCTTGGCAAAGCAAATTGTGAAGGAAATAAATGATTATTAGGTTTGAATTTAACGTTTTTTTAATAAAATAGGTGTAAAGTGAGAGGAAATGAATTAAAAACGACAGTTTCTCAAAGCAAAATAAACAAAATCAATTCCATAAATTAATTGAGACTGAATAACAGTTTTAGACGCAATTTAATTAATAAGCCTTAATATAATTGTAGAAGACGCAATCATTGGATTATTTTTTTCTTCTAGCCAACTATGTTCTTATTTAATATCTTATCGTTTTGTTGTAATTACGTACCAAAAAGAAATTTGTATTTTTCCTCTTTTTTAAATGTTGAAATTTGGGGCCATATTTCTGTCACCACTCCTGCGAGGCGATGACGTCTCGATGGACAACAACTCGAGTAAACCAATTTATAAGTAGATGGTCAAATTGCTAATCCCCACTTTCAATTAGTGCGTGGAATTAGTATTTTTTCCATTAGTTTCTTTTTCTCCGACGAGTAAATCAAACACTGAACTTCGAGTGTAAAATTAGTTAAAGCAACTCAATACGTCATCAATGTTTGCAATTTTTCTAAAGTACATTTAACTTATATCGTTATGGTCCATTGAGACATTTGACTGAGTAATGTATCACCACTTCAATGGTCTTTACGTCATGATCTATTAAAGGTATTCACACCATCTATGGCCTTATCTAGTACTAGTAGGCCGAGAAAAGTAAGTATAATATTAATTATTGAACTTATATAAGAATCACACTTTTACAGTGATTCAATACCAGCGAGTTCAATATATTAGACTCGTGAGTTTAATATATCAAGTTCGTGAGTCAGGTACCAATATATTGAAATCGCATTAAGGTAGCAGTAGCATTGTAGAAATCAAACTAAGGATGTCTGGTCTATATATATATATATAAATATCGTACTCATCTAAATCACTGTAAAAGGCCTAATAAATGAGTTGTGAAAACCCTAATAGACGAGTTATTGATGTCCGAACTTAATACGTTCATGTACCTCAAAACACCGCAATACTAACAGTTGTTAGCTCTTCAACGAGAGATTTGCAAATGACAATAAAAATGCAATGGTCCAATGGATTAGGTACTTCTTTATGTGTGTAATTTTTCATAATTTCATAGGATATGAAGTTGGTACTCAGTTCCATTTTTAATTGTTAATCATAAGGAGTAATCACCTATTTTAGTGTTAAATTTAAGAAAACTTTAATGAAAAGCTCTTGATACTGTTCACTTTAACGAAAAACCACATTTTTACATTAAAAGATCAATCTTGGTACTATAAATTTTACCCTTTATTTTATCATTTTCGTTAAAACTCAAAGTTTCAAACACTTTTCATTAGTTTTCCTTAAATTTAATGCATAGGTCATCAATTATTGAAATTGTTAAGGGCACTAATCAATAGTAATGACAAATTAGCAACTATCTTTTGCACTACTCACCTAACCTCCATAATACCAATCGAGATCCTCTATGAATCTCGAATTACAGAGCTAGCGAACTTAAAAATTCAGGTTGTTAAAAAAAAAAAAAAAGATTCGCACATTTAATTTGTGTGAAATAAATCAACAGATAAACTAATAAGAACCGCAAAATTAAAATAATTGATCCATATTTTTGAATTCTTCGATGCGAACACATAGATCCGTGTATTTCATTCCTTAAGTCCCATTGGAAATTTCACACGCCTACCGAAGATGGCGCGAAAATTGCTGTTAGGGTAGGCCGACCCAAGCATCAATCAACGGTGACGGCTTTGTAGGCGATGTCACAGTGGTCCATGAGATGTTGCCACGTGGGGAAAAGAACAACAAACGTGGGCCCTGATGTAGAGCTGACGAGTGTACTAGAACCAATCAGAGCCATTCATTTATTTTTCCAGAACAAAGATTGTCTGTCCTTCCACTTTCGGTGCTTTCCTGTGCTCTCTTGTTTTGTATGGTCACGGTTAAGCCACATCAACATTTTATATTGCTTTTTTTTTTTTGTAGAGATAATAAGATAAATAAATAGTAATATAAAATGTTGACGTAGTTTAACCGTGACCACACAAACAGGAGGGTACGGAAGGAGACCGAAAATAGGAGGGCAGACAATCCTTGTCCATTTTTCTAAGTCATACTGTACTAGTCAATAATTAGCAATTTGTCATCCAAAGGTTACAATCAAATGGGTCACCTACTTTAGCAATGTCCCCCAAAACTTAGGACGATTTAAATTTGCCTCTTCAAATATCAATTTGGTTATGATCTTTTAAAACGTGTCAATTTATCGTAATTGATAAATTTGCCAACTTTTTGGTAAAACTAGTAATAGATAAATTTAGGAAGAATAATGGAGCTTGAAACTAAATTAACATTTGAAAAAACAAATTGGAAGAAGGTCATAAATTCATGGAACATTGCTACATTATTCCTTATCTTGAAACGGAAATTTTTTTCTCGACAAGACGACACTCTAAATTACTCCAATTTTACATCATACTTGCCAATCGCTATTCCCGATTTATTTTTTATACAATGTATTTGAGCCTGAAATACTAGATTTAGGGCGAGAAGGGATGAGTAAAGAAGGAAGGTCGTGACTCTCGAGTCTCGACCCAATAGCGATCCTTCATGCCAGGTGGATTCTCAACCCGTAAAAGGATGATTTGACCGAGCCCTAATAAAAGTGGGATTACTAAGGATTACTAAGGGATCAGACTTAGACGTTGCTTGGTCGAGTCTTACTTGGATTGAAATTGTGAAGAATCATGATGGTTTTTTATAAGATTCGAATTATTCCAGAAATCAAAACCTAAGTTTGGTAAGATGAAATGAATTAAGTGCACTAAAAAACTAGGATCAACACTGGATAGGAAGGGGTGAAAATTGTGTTTCGTGAAATCCGAATTCATAACTTATCACCTACAAATAAAGAGAAATATCGTTGATATGAAGGCATGGATATGCACGGCAGGCCTAAAGCAATGAATTTTCGGAAGTAGAAGCCCACAGCCCACAACCTGACCGCGATATATCGTCAAAGAAACCCAAAAGTTTAACAAAAAATAAAAATAAAAACAAAAAAGTCGAAAAAAGAAGGAACGAGAAAAGAGAGGATAAAGAAGAAAAACCTAAATCCGCACACAGTCCGGGCGATACAAAACGGAAACCCCCAAAGCTCCGATTTATCGCGATAATTAAAGAAAAACCCTGAAAAATCAGCCCGCCTCCGTTTTTCTCTCCGTCGAGAACCAATAACCAGTCTCCTCTCTCTATCTCTGTAAGTTTTGCTTAAATTTCTCGCTATTTCTCTTGTCAATTTGCTTCTTTAATTTCTCCAACAATTTCAAACATTTGCATCTCTCTGAGAAGTTGAATCTTTGATTTGGAATTTGGGATTTTGATTCGTTTGTTTGGTTACTGAGAAAATGGAGGTGAAGAGAGAAACGCTGGTAGTTTGCAGGGTTATCTGTTCCCCGGGGACCTTTTGTTGCTTTCCTGGAAAATGTCAAAACTTTCCTTGGAAAATTTACCTGGAAAATGAAGGCGGACCTAAAGATATGAATTGAACTCATTGGGTGCCAAATTCTGCTTTAAAATTTGAATTTCCTAAAGCAATTTTGGAGATTTGTGGATTTAGAGTGTCAAAGATTACAAATTTATGTGTTGGAAGGAAGGAAGAACAATTGAACATGAAGTTGTAGTGAGTTGTAGCATCTAGGCGTCGGTTAGGCTAGTTTGCTTGGCCGAGTGCCCATCTACTTTTCCTGATTTTGAAAACCCCCCGTTTAGATTAAAGTAGTTTAGAATATCGCTTTGTCGTATAAAGAAAAACACTTTGAAATGAAAGTTATATACTTTGTCTTGCGCTGCAAATCTGCTTCTGCTCATTAGGATTCTTCTGATATGTTAATTTCATCCACAATCTTTTTGCTTCTTAATTTTTGACCTTTTTGAAATGTATGGAACGGAACAGGCGCCGGCATGCGCATACCAGAGACCCGATAATCAGCTACTTTCTGCTGAGTTTTGCTTTGCACCGTCGTAGGTTGACATACAGCGCCCGAAAGAAGTAAGTTCATCGCACTACTGTGATGTCGTCTTGTTCAGAATGTAGTCTCTGCAGCATTGTGATTTCATTTTTTTCTTCACAACCTCTATGCATCACAATTCCATCATCAAGTACAATGTTAGCCACTAGCATGTCCGTTTGTTAAATTTACTTCGCGTCATTTCATTATTGTGTTCAGTTCTTCTCGTCAGAATAGTTTTTGTTGCTGCATTTTTTGATGACGTGAATTGGTTTTCTGGTTATGTTGTAGCAGTGGTTCGAGAGAAGGACTCCTGTTGGGAATATGCTGATAAATTGGATGGAAACAAGGTGAGATGCAAGTTTTGCCAGAGAATTCTGAATGGTGGCATTAGTAGATTGAAGCATCATCTATCTCGACTTCCAAGTAAGGGTGTAAATCCATGTAGCAAAGTAAGAGACGATGTTACTGATAAGGTGAGGACCATAATAGCAGCAAGGGACGAGATCAAAGAAACTCCTAGTGGTAAAAAGCAAAAATTAGTTGAAGTGAAATCTCCTGGAACTGGAAATGTCTCTGCTAGTAAACCTCTCGTGTCTTTGGACACACCACCAACTCCAATTCAGAAAGTTTTTCCTAATGTCACCGTCACTCCAGTGGTCCTTTCCGGGCCTCCCCCCTTGAATAGCCATGAGAATGCAGAGAGAAGTATTGCGCTGTTCTTTTTCGAGAACAAGCTTGACTTCAGTATAGCCCGTTCTTCATCCTATCAGCAAATGATTGATGCCATAACAAAGTGTGGTCCTGGATTTGTAGGTCCATCTGCAGAAACTTTGAAGACTACATGGCTGGAAAGTATCAAGTCTGAAATGAGCCTACAGTCGAAAGATATTGAAAAAGAGTGGACCACCACAGGTTGCACCATCATCGCTGACACATGGACTGACAATAAGTCAAGAGCCTTAATCAACTTTTTGGTTTCATCACCCTCACGGACCTTTTTTCACAAGTCGGTGGATGCATCTGCGTATTTCAAGAACACAAAATGCTTGGCGGATTTATTTGATTCTGTTATACAAGATTTTGGCCCGGAAAATGTTGTGCAGATCATCATGGATAGTAGTTTCAACTATACCGGGGTTGCAAACCATATCTTGCAGAATTATTCAACCATTTTCGTGTCTCCTTGTGCCTCTCAATGCTTAAATCTTGTTTTGGAGGAATTCTCGAAGGTAGATTGGGTGAATAGATGCATCTTACAAGCACAAACCATTTCGAAGTTCATCTATAACAATGCCCCGATGCTTGATCTGATGAAAAAGTTTACTGGGGGGCAGGATCTCATTAGAACAGGCATCACGAAGTCTGTTTCCAACTTCCTCTCCTTGCAATCTATCTTGAAGCAACGGTCAAGGTTGAAGCACATGTTCAACAGCCCTGAGTATTGCAACAACTCATCTTATGCGAATAAAACACAGAGCATTTCGTGTATTTCCATTGTCGAGGACAATGATTTCTGGAGGGCAGTGGAAGAGAGTGTGGCCATCTCCGAGCCATTTCTTAAAGTGTTGAGGGAAGTGTCTGGAGGAAAACCTGCTGTGGGTTATATATATGAGCTAATGACCAGGGCCAAGGAATCGATAAGGACATACTATATAATGGACGAGAATAAGTGCAAGACCTTCTTAGATATCGTAGACAGAAAGTGGCGCGATCAACTCCATTCGCCTCTACATGCAGCAGCAGCTTTCTTAAACCCCGGCATCCAATACAATCCGGAAATCAAATTTCTTACATCTATAAAGGAGGACTTCTTTAAAGTTCTGGAGAAGCTTCTGCCTGTGCCTGAGATGAGACGCGACATCACGAGTCAAATATTTACATTTACGAAGGCAACTGGGATGTTCGGTTGCAGCCTTGCAATGGAAGCAAGAGATGTAGTTTCACCTGGTAAGTATGCAATTCAAAATTACACAAACTTTGGCATTTATTTCTTACATCTGGAAACTAACTTGTAATGCACCTTAGGCCTTTGGTGGGAACAATATGGCGATTCTGCACCCGTGTTGCAACGTGTTGCCATCAGAATACTCAGCCAAGTTTGCAGCACATTCACATTCGAGAGGAACTGGAGTGCATTCCAGCAGATTCACTCGGAGAAGCGCAATAAGATCGATAGAGAAACACTCAATGACCTCGTCTACATAAACTACAACCTCAAGTTAGCAAGGCAGACGAGAACGAAAGCTCTGGAAGCAGATCCGATTCAATTCGACGACATTGACATGACATCGGAGTGGGTGGAGGAGAGTGATAGCCCAAGCCCTACTCAATGGCTTGATCGGTTCGGGTCTGCTCTGGATGGGGGTGACTTGAACACAAGACAGTTTAGTGCTGCCATGTTTGGTTCAAACGACCACATCTTTGGTTTATGATTGTGATTGCCTCTTGTATCTATTCCTTGAAAGATACTTCCTCATGTATGCATCAAGTAATGTTATTTGCATCACTTTAACTGATGTAGGATTCATCTGTATTAAAAAGTTAGTCAGTTATGTGGTCTAAATAGTAGCATTCTCTGTTTTTTAAAAGCTGGTAAATGAAGTTTTGGAGCACTTCGAGTCCAAGTGCTAGTTTCAGAAGTTAGTTGCAAGAAACGAACTTTCGAACGAGGAAGGAGCTATAAAGGTTGAGCTTCCCTACAATCATTTGATTCATTTTGTGGCTAAAAGATCATAAGAAGTGAGCAAACGAGACCTCCTACTCGATGTCGTCGACTCATGGAGCTATGTCGTTTATCACATCCCATCTCGTTTGTGATTCACAAACGACGCGTCGTTTAAGAAACCCCGCGTAACAAAACGCGCTCTCCCGCATTCATCTCGAAAAAGTTCGCTTTTCTCGGTTTTCTTGTTCCTCTCTGAATCTCCGAAACAAAATCCGGTGAGATAAATGGATTACGATTACAGAACTCGGTCCGGTCAGATGCCGAACTACCGTCCCGCCACGTCATCGGCGCCGTCTAGCCATCCGATGTACGGACCTCCGTCGTCGTCGTCCATGTACCCGCGGGTGGGTCAACAGAGCCACACGGCGGCCCCGCCCCCGTACGGCGGTAACTCAGGCCGTCCCCAGCCCCACCACCAAACCGCAAATCCTCCTTCGTCTTCCTCCTGTAAGCTGAATCCAACCATCATCTAATTTTTCCCTAATTTGATTGAAATTTTTGGTTAAGGGGTTTTTTAATTGATCGATTTTTGTTTTGCTGAAATTGCAGCGGGATTGGGCATTCGAGTTACTTTAAAACCGGAGTATCGGATCACTCCTCCGGTAAGCTTTGATTTCAAATTACTGTCAAGTAATCTGTAAAAGTTTCCGTTTTTTGCTTGCTTTATGTTCATGATTGTTGGGTAAATGTTTGATCTGTGTTTTGAAATTTAAAAATTTGAAGAATTGGGTAGATGTCAATCGGCGAAATGTTTATTGAGAATCAAGTTTTGTGTTTTGATTATTTAGTTACTTAGACGAAGTTGTGTAAGATAATGTTTGATTCGTACTATTGGGTTTGGCCTTGATTTTGCTCTTTTTTTAGCCTCCGTTGTCATCGCAGTTTGGAGATATACCGCGGAGCAATTTCCAGTTCGATTTTGATCTCGAGAGGAAAGTCTTGGCTGAATTAGAAAAGGAAACTCCGAATTGGGCCAAGCTCGGGCTGGAAAACATTCCACCACCGAGGGCTGTAGAACCACCACCTTCGTCGGTATGTAATTGTCTCTTTTGCTTTCGCATCGTGTCTTTCTTTGCCGTTGTAGCTGGTTAGTAGTTCATTGTGCAAGCCTTGTAATGAATGCGAATCCAACATGAGTTTCTTGGAGAGGTAGTTTTTCCGTGTATCAGATCTGTCATTAGCATGCAAAGTCCGTTACTACGAAATTGGGTTCCGTTTCTGTGTTTGTTTCAGTTGAGCATGATGTTTCTTGGCTGGATTTGTTTCTTGAAATTAGGTTTCTGTGTAATTTTGGTATTGCAGGGTTCTGGCACAGATCCCGTTGTCAGCAAATATATCGCTTCAGGGCTCAGCCGGGAAGCAGTTCCTCTTGCAGTAGCAAATTACGGAGACAATCCTACTAAGGTGCTTTCTCGAGCTCTTTGCTTGCACGTTAAGCTTGAACATTTATACCAATGATAAAGCTTGCTGATAGTTACGATCACGCTTAGCTGTTTTACCGCATGAATGCTTTTGTTTCTGTTCTCATAGGTTCGAGAATTCGTCAATGCATTCACCCTTCTACGAGAGATGGGATTTCCACCAAACGCTGTTGCTGAAGCCCTAATGATGTATGACAACGACACGGACAAGGCCCTGGCACATTTTCTCAACAGTTCATCGTGAAAGCGTTCGCAAAACGTTACTCCCGTATTTACGATGTTATCTTACAGATGTTTGTTTCAGATTTGTTTTCTCATGTACACTGCGATGGTACGCAACACATTATGTTACTTTTGATTGGAGACCATCGGATAAAATTGGTTACACGGGTCCAGCGTAACCGTAACGTCCTAGTCTAATAATATCACGTCATGTGTAAGTGTTTATCCACATGACATGATATTTGACTTACATTCATCATCACTGTAACATTCCGGTCTAATTGTATATCTCGTGTAAGTTTTCTCTACAAAACATGATAATTAACAAGCTTTTCGAAACTAATCATGTCGTATTATTATTAAATCGAGAAAAGGAAATCACAAATTTCTATTTCTTTGAACAAAGAATAATAACCCAGCACAAAAACTAGGGGGTTCTCCAAGACTACAGAAGAAATGTCTACTTCTGCTGCAAAAGTGACACCCTAATCCTATGCTAATCTCTTCGAATTTGTATAATTAAACCTATACAACTATCATGACTGTTCGAAATCCCGTCTTCCCGCTCTCCAGTGCACAACATGCCGTGAGCCAAATCCAGTTTCATCTGATTGGCAAGAGATCCATATCAAAAGCTCTACATCATGTAGGCTGCAAACATCGCTAAGGACGCGAAAATATCTTTTGAACCATTTCCCTGCACTGATATTTTCTCCGCGATCTCAACACAAATCAAATCAAACACCGGCACAAATAGCTCCTGTGAGAGCAGAGACTTATGTTAATTAACCACCTCTGGGGAGGTAACACATGAAATTGAAGTGGCTCGTAATTCTCGTGTGTGCGTGTGAGAGAGAGACAGGGAGAGAGAGAGAGAGAATAAGCCCAAGAGGGAGAGAAAGAGACCTCCCGCCCAAGAGGAGCAACAAAACTTGGCTTCATCTACATGTTTAACATCAAGCCCAATAAACCAAGATCCGACACTGATATCATCGTGGGCATAAGTATGGAGTATACCTCTGCAGAATCAGTTCACCATAATTCAGTCACTGCTCTCATAGTGATGACAATGATGGAACCAGTTTACCGGAGAAGAAAACTCACCTATTGATTGAAACAAATTTGGCCAAAGCTTGCGATATGACGTACATCTCACCTGAAGCGTGGCGGAAATATCTGTTGGATGTAGAAACATAGTTTTCAGTTTTAAACTTTTAAGAGGAAAGTATTTGGGGAACTCAAAATGCATGACTGGTCAGTGCAAGGCAAACTATCAGATGTTCTACTCGAGCAGATGTTATTAACAATTTTTTGCATACATTTTGTGGACATCATCGTAAATAACTGTTTTCGGAAGTTAAACATTCTAACATTCTTCTCCGATAAATAATTATTGTGAGTAATCAAAAATATAATTTACTATTGATTGCGTGATGAAATGAGTTGTGGCGCAACTTACGATTTTCTATCCCCAAACTTCCACCATTCTGGTTCATACCATTTTTGGCTCCTGAAATAGACCAGCAAGCATAAACATGATAAATTTACAGATCATCGCAGTTATTTACCTCTTATCTTGTTAACAGGTTGTATTTCAATGTAAAGACTATACTCACGGCTCAGAGAAAACTTCGCCTGATTTCATGCACCCCATATAAACACGAGGTTTGTCTAGATGAGTTGCAAGTGTAGCTCCCAGAGCATCTGGGCAGAGATGACCAAAAGAAAAAACGATAAGTCATGAAGAGCAACCTACAGTGTTAACAAATGCTAATGACATAAAATGTGAAATGAACGAGTCCATTTCGTAAATGATGTTACTGACCAATATTTACATAAACATCGTCGTTGACCTTGGAGTAAAACTCAGCATTCCATTTTTCAGCAGCATGAGCGAAGAACAATTTAGTCTTCTTTGGGAACTCTTTAGGTGCCTCTACATGGGTATCCTGACAATAATGCAAGCGAAAATGATCGCGTTACTAAAGCTGACATTTGCCAGATGCATATGAGTACCAAATTAAAAGGAAGTTAATTTTACTTTAATTCAATGACCCCTAAGACGTACAAGAATAATGAAGTCCTTAGTTTGCCTGTTTTCGTTGTCAATGGCTCTGTCCAAGCTATCCCCAGGATTTGCGCTGCAGGACAACATATTATCGGATGAAGGGCTCTAAACAACTGTTATAGTATGTCTGGCATGGAGCATGACATAATTAAGGAATATAGTGAAAAGTAAACCTTCGTCCAATTACAAATCGAGCAACTATTCCCTTCTCATTCTCCATTTTTTTCAAGGCAGCACCTGCAAAAATTAAAACCTTCAATATTCTTACTAGAACAAAAACATTTAGACGGGAACATTTCACAACATTCCACATTATTTGTAATTGTTTAAGAATTTATATGCAAGACCAAATTTATATGCGTTCCATGGTACAGTAAAACAAATTTAAACGTAAGGAAGAGAAAATAGGTGATAGATGGAAAGATCGGTAATGTACCTGTTCCCATCCACGCCTGACGAATTGCGTCCCTATTACTTTTGCGACCAAAGGTTGTAAGAATACCAATCACCACTAGTGGCCTTCTCTTGTAATCAGTTCCATTAATCTCTGTTGAGCGCCCCAAAGTAAAACCCTCTTGTCTAGCTGCAGTCAACTCCATCTCAAGCGCTGATAACTTCTTATGTTGTTCCCTAACGACATAATTGCCCACATCAGAATTATCGATTCATATGTAAACCAAAAATCAGTAAAAGCTCAATCACGAATCTTCAACTACACCATAGAACAAATGACTAAATCTTACCTGCAGGCTATGATTTTCAATGTATCATCCACTGATATGACGGATCGCCCCTAAAGAAATAATGAGTTTCGAGTGATTAATTCGCGAGTAATTCAACTATCTATATACATCTGAGTTTGAGCTAGTACAGAAGGGCACTTAATATTGGCCGAAAAAGAAAAAATCCGATTGTTTTGACTCAAAAACCAAATTAACGGTCTGTTCAGGACTGCTTCTGCAAATGCTAAAAGCAATTTCTGAAAACCAATGGCAGAAAAAACTTCTACGGTGTTTACGGGCATTTCCAAGTGCTGTTCAGAAAGCTTGGATTTTAAGTAAAGGAACTTCTAGTAAAAGCCTTTATGAGCAGAAGTGCTTCTTACAAAAGCACCCACATGACTCAATGTATGAAAAGAACCGAAATTTCAATCATAGATACAAAACCAAGAAAAACCCACCTGCCCGGTAATCCTATCAAGTTCTTTGATCAAATAAACCCTGCTCTCCGAATCCTGCCACAGCCTACACATAATCATCAATGTCAGAGAATTCCCAGATCAAACAAAAAGGGAGGGAAAGAAAGAAACAAAATTTATCACATGGGTCCAATCCAATTTTCTGCGAAATCAAACGAGGTGGGAGAGAGAAGAGAAAGAGAACGAACCGGCCGGCGATATAGATGGAGGCGAAAGTGGCGAACATGGAGACCAAGAGGGTCGGAATCCGAGATCGGAAAACGGTGCCGGAGAGACGAGCACTTGAACCCCTGCTGTGCATTTTCTCTCCCGTCG
Source organism: Pyrus communis (assembly GCF_963583255.1). Classification (NCBI taxonomy): domain Eukaryota; kingdom Viridiplantae; phylum Streptophyta; class Magnoliopsida; order Rosales; family Rosaceae; genus Pyrus; species Pyrus communis. The sequence goes on from NC_084818.1 coordinate 1,633,383, forward strand.
CTGGTTCTGAAATCCCAACCAATCCGTTCGGTAATCTGATAGAACAGTGGTTTGTGTGCAGAGTGCAGAGTGAGCTCGGAGAAGACGATGGATTGTGAGGGGGTAGACTTTTACTGTCCGGAAACAAACAGATCTAGAAGTTGACTGGAGTCGAGATTTTTAATGTCAGAATAATCAGACGGACAGATTGGTGGGTGCGTTGCTTCCGTATCAAGTGAAGCGATTAACGCACGAATGACAGATCAGTTATGGACATGAACCCTCAAAGATTTTACCACAATGGTTTAATTTTAATTTGTTTTTTTTTTTTTTTACCATATGAGTTTTTTTTCAAATGTCTTGTAACCACAAAAATTATTTATCCAATTTAGGAAAAAAAAATTAGAGAATTTTAACAAAAATCTTCCTATACTGTTTAATTTAACAAAAAAAATCATATTTTTACATTAAAAAATTAATCTTGATACTATTCACTTTACTCTTTATTTTGTTTGTATCTTTAAAACTAAAAATTTTCAAACATTTTTTTATTAATTTTTCTAAAAAATTAGGGTTACTTTGTCTTGCTTGAGGCCCAATACACTGAAGCCTTACTTTGCTTGAGGCCCAATTCTAGTGTTAGAATGTTTTTATCTCCTGGGCTTCTATGTTCACAAGGACACACTTGCTTTTTTGGGTCTGCCCAATGAACGATGAAGATGCTCTCTTTTCTTTGCCAACCATTCAAATTTCAATGGTTGAAGAAAGCAAAATCTGACAAACCAAATTACAAATTATATTGAGTGATACGTGCTTTACGTCATTTTATTCGTGTTGTTCACGTGTTAAGTCTAAAAATTCGCTACATGTGAGGGGGCATGAGAGATGTGAGGACAAAGTATCATATCGGTGAGGGACCAAACCATGCAAGGACTTGTAAGAGATTAAGTTACTCTTTATATTGTCAATTGATTTAACGATGAAACCTCAATTTTCTTATAATATCAGAGCAGGTGAAGCCCAACAGCCACACCTACTTCACCTGATATATTATTAACTACTTAAAAGTCTAAATTCACACTTATTGAATGGTACACGTGCATGTAATTAAGTTGATATTGGTTAAGTGGTGGGTCTTTATCAAATGAATGAATTATATCAAATCAAGGGTTTGATAGCCTGAGGTTAACCACTACCATTACTCACCGGCAAAGATAACCACTACACACTATCACTAATCAATGTAATCATCTATCTGTCAGATAGTTGTCACGTAATGTTAGAGTCCAAGATCAATAATTTAAATAAATGATAAATAATTTGTACTAATTTATTCATCTAAATTAGAGAAAAATATTCGAACTTAAGTATAGAGATTAGGTATACTGTTTTAACCAACTTTGCTATAAGCCTAAATCTGCAACTAATTTTCCTATCTTTTTCTCTGCAGCCCTAATTGGACTTGCTTCATTCATCATGCATCGATTACTGTCCTAATTTACACTTCTTTGGGGATTAGCCGGTTAGGGTTTTGAGGTGTGTTGAGCAAGGGTGATTTCTAATTACATAAACATATATACTCACGTACGAAACTACGAACACGAAAAGAAGAGAGGGTTGGAGTGACAAACGTAGCAGTGATACATGTAAATGTTATTGACTAATAGGCAAGACTGGCAGTAAGGTCGTGGTAGCAGTAGCACAACGTTTCCAGTAAGATTCGCAGTAGCAACATTTCTCACATGTCCTGGTTAGGTGAGACTGGAGAGGCATGAATGCATCTTTCTGATGCTCAATAATTATAACTCCATTTTCTTCTTGCCGACCTTATCGAATTAACATCCAATATATATATATATGTGTGGATGTATTTGTGTGATGGAAATGTTTTAACTTTTAACTTATAAGTGCAAGTCGGACCATTTATTCCGATATGATTTGTTTTTATTTGTTTTGTAGTTCCAAGTTCGACGAATGTTTTCGATGTGGGTGTAGATCTTTGACTGTAATTTTGGACACTTTGATAGACAGTGGACTAAGAAGTAACGCAACGCAATTTGGCTACTCTATCACCGTATCACAGAAAACGCCAACTTATATCACAAGGATTATCAGAAAATTGACCTAATTAAATTCATATATATTTATTTATTTATAATATAACAATGTATTTATATTAGAAGGTGTGAAGAGTTGAGCTAAATCATATGTTCACCGGCTGAGGCAATTAAGGGCAACAAGGGTCACTTGACCCTTCTCAATATCTTGGAAATATGTCTTCTTATATATTATTATTTTTTTTTATTTGTACAATAATATTTGCTTCATTAAATATGATATAATATCATATATCTGGGATTAGGATGTCACACCCCGGCCTGGGGTTCACCACATCTCAGGCCCGCTCCACCATCGTAGCACGATATTATCCTCTTTAGGCCCCGACCACGCTCTCACGGTTTTGTTTCTAGGAACTCAGACGAGAACTTTCTAGTGGATCATCCATCATGGGATTGCTCTCGCGCGCTACTCGCTTAACTTCGGAGTTCCCATGGAACTCAAAGCCAGTGAGCTCCCAAAACGCCTTGTGCTAGGTAAGGATGGGGAAATACATATAAGGATCACTCTCCTGGGCAATATGAGATCTTACATAGGAGGTTTAAGACACTTTGACTTAAATGTGCATGTCACTTTATTCTTGCCTCAAGTTTTTTAATTTATTAACATGTGAGTCTTGAAATTGTTTGATTTTTTCAGTAAATTTAAATCAACATTTGATACTGTTATTGTGTATTTATCTTTTCAATCTCTTTTTTTTTTATAAAACATATTTAACATTAGTTTATTATCATACGATTTTGGAACGATAACACAATTAGGTTGTAATTATTAAACTTGTAAATTCTTAATAATTATTATTAATGTGAGATCCAATACATTAAAGTTAGGTGGACTCCCCTTATTAAAAATTCTGGCTACGCCATTACAAACAATAGTTTTTAGTACAACGATATATTTAAATTAAGAAGTGGGAGGAATTGAGCTAAATTACACAATAACCTTATCATAAGAATTTACCATCGAAAACGTCATTCACTTGATAAACTTGCTAATCGTTACTTGATTGTCGATCAGATGAACCAATGTTCAAAACCAAAAACCAAATATACTTGAAAAAGGATAGTTGCATAAGGTCAACGTAGGTTTATATTGGAAGATTTGGTGGTGATGGGTTGACTAGTGGAACATTTGTTATGTATCGCTTTCAAACAATGAAAATACAAATTCCCCACGTTATCAGCATCTAGCAATGATGCTATGTATGACGAATTCATTGTTTATTGTAATAAATAAAAAAGAGCATGATCTGCATGGTCGAGAAGAGCGAGACTTTTCGACTACCTTGAGCATGGATAGGGACAAAAACAAAAGAATATTAATTAAAAGAAATTACAAAAGTTGTCCCAATTTTGGGATTTGACAAAGATTTACTCGAAATTTTTTTTAGTTGTGGAGTTAAACACAATTAGTTAGAATTTTTTTTTAATTTTTAAATTAATTATATTATTATACTTGATATATTATGATTAAACCGTATTCATAACATATTAAAAAATCCCTCTCAGTGGAGAAAAATAAAGGAAAAAAAAAAGAGTTTTAACGAAAAGTCTACAGTACTATTCACTTTAACTAAAAATCATATTTTTATACCAAAAAGTCAATCCTGATACTATTTACTTTACTTTTTATTTTATCTTTATTATTAAAACTCAAGATTTCAAAATTATTTTCATTAGTTTTCCTAAAAAAAATAGATTGTTTAGCTAAATAAATATGTGATTTCTGTGGATGATAACATCACTTGAGATTCTCACCGTCACAAAGACAGACTGAAAAGACTGATGAACCATTGTATACCTGGCCTGCACACACGACTGATGAACCATTGTCTTTTCACCGGGAGGATCCGAGAATTCTAAAGATTTTTAAATCGTGTTTATTATATTATGCGATCAATTTTTATCATAAATTATTTATATTTAATTTAAAATAATTTCTGATTACATGATGTACGATGAACGAAAACGATTTAAGAATTTCTAGAATCCTCACAAAAAAAATCTAAAGATAATCCTCATTCTTCTTTTCATGCATGCATGCACGTTAGAATATAGAATAATGTTTAGAAAACTAAATTTGTCCTTAAATAATAAAGCAGACTTTGTCTTTTTTCTCTTTCTTTGGTCGAAAATACAATAAAAGATAAAAAATTTAAGATATTTGCAAAATAAAGTGAATTCAGGATTTGAACCTTGAAAGACTATTGTTAAAGATTTAAGTTTTCTAAATAGAAACAGAGTGCAAATAGCGCAAATCAGTTTATTTATTGAGATATGTCTTCCAACATTTAGTGAGATTATTATCATTAGTTACACTATATTGGGCATATGTGGATAGATATCAATACATTTCGAGATATGCCTAACAAGCATTACATCAAATACTTGGTTGACATAAAAAAGCCCGGTACTAAACATTAAGATAGTTTTCAGAAGACCTTCACATATATATTTTCTAACAATCCAAATAGTCCTGAGACCACCTTGATCCTAACGTGCATCTGTCCTAAATATAAGAGTATGAAAAATTAGGAGACCTACTTCAAACAGAGGTCTAAGACGCAGAGACAAATTGTCAGCCTGTTTGGTGTCCTTTTCATCTCCTTCTATTTTATGCGATCACGGTTAAGCCACGTGAACATTTTATATTAATTTTTTTTATAAAGATAATAAGATAAAAAGCAATAAAAATATAAAATATTGACGTGGTTTAACTCTGATCGCATAAATAGAAGTGGATGTGAATGACACCTTGGAGGGAAGCAATCTGCCTCCCTAAGACGCATGAATTGTCCGCATATCGCCTATTTGGCACTGATGCTGGAAAGAAGTGACTGAACATGATGATGAAGCCGAAGGCAAAAGCCAATGGAGTCGCTATTGTAACAGGATAATCATCACTGAATACGGCCTTTATATTAAATGGTTTGGTGTTTCAATGTTTCTGACTTTACTGACCGCAACTTCTGTATATATTATTGCTTTCATTATATTGATGATATTTGTGAACGTGTTTCTGGATCAGCCGGTAGTGTGGTGGCCTAGTATTATCTTTTTTCCCGTATCTTTTCTCAGTTTCAGGCCACAGCATTAATTTGGTAGCTTCGATAATCAAGTGTAAGCATTAATTTGGTAGCTTACTACAGGTCAACTTCATGGCTGTTAGCTTGAAGTATACTGAAATACAAACTTACAGGGCAACCCTACTTTACTTCGTGATCCACTGATCCCTCAAAGGACAATATATCATATGTATATAGGCATAATAGATATATACATACATATACACGCATGTATAAATGACGATTGCTAATTATATATATACATGCAACTCGATCCTGTGAACTGCTTTACTTTTACTATATATATATATATATATATATATATGCTCCGGATACTCTTCAACTTGAATCAAATAATGGTTTCATGGATCGCTCATCAGTAGCAGTGTTTGAAGTATCAGTTCTAAGAATTTGTTCATGAATAATATTAGAACCGCCTTTAATTATTCCTTGATAGAGAATACTGTTTATGAAACGACAAACGCTTCTTAATTATTTCTTTATTGATCATAATGCATAACGTGTATCATGTTGCTTTTGACTAAATTGACCCAGTTGGTCTTCTATAATTTTGAATTTAGAACTCTTAGCTATGTTAAATGAGTCTTAATTGAATTGAAGCAATCGTGAGAATATGATGATAAAAGTCAACATCGGTATTCTATTATGCAAGAAATTATGGAGTTAGCTTATTTCTTATATTGCATAATTAGTTCTATAATGAAACATTAACTTTCTTCCCCAATTATATATGATATAAGCCTACTATCGTGATATATAAGTATTTATATATTTCACTGTTATCTATCCATATATATTTTGCCGAAGCCTGAGGTATCTTAAACCTCAAAGGATAGGACTAATCCCCAATAAGGCCTGAAAAAGCTGAAGGCATTTCAGCTCACCCATGACCATAGTTAAATGATACATGTGCTTTCAACCAAAGAATTATCCGTGTTGTTGCCAGCTTCCTGCCTCGAACTCAAGTTTATAGAACAAATTTGACTTGGAGTCTATTACATTTCCATTGTACCACGTAGTTATCACTATCATATATATTCGATCCTCCTCGATTTGCTTTGAGGAATATGGCCCATTTTTGGTGGTTTGGAAAATGACGGGCATGATTTATCTGCATGATGCATTCCTTCGACAAAAATCATCATTCGCCCCACATACCTAGAATTCTAAGCTTTGCATATGCATGGCATGCTGGCAGAGAAGCCAACCTATATTAAATACAATTACTATCTCAAACTCAATTTGATTATTTTGGTAACATGAGTTCAATCGTTACGTATGACGGTATCTATGAAGAAATAGGTTTTATTAAAACCTAAAACTACTACTGCAAGTTTCAAGATATACAACTCGTCACTTAGTGCTACAGGCAATTTATATATATATATATATATATATATATATATATATATATTTAACTTATTAGTTAAAGGTTGCCGATTTGAATCTAGCAAATAATGAATTCAATACTAATTTATTTTCTGAACTATTAGTGTATATATATGTTTGCAGAAACCACATTCCAAAGTAATTAATTCAAGTTGTGGAGCCATTTGAAAAAAACCACAATAGATTCCTGTTTTCATAACAGTTCTATACGTGTATTTGTGTATTTTTAAGTCTTGTATTAAAAAAACCACAATTGATATTTACTTCCGTTTATTTTTTCACATCTATATTATTTGAGTAATATTCGACACTAATTTTTGCACTGTATTTTTTAACAAATGATGTGATACCAGTCAAATTTTAATTTATTTTAAGTTGAAATCTGATTAATAATTATAATAAATTTAGGAAAGTGTTATTGGCACTCAAAAATTATCATTCTACACTCCTCACAAGTGTATTTTTTTTTTTTAAATATAAAAAGTTTGAAGTGTAGAATAAAAATTTTAGAGTACCAATAACAATTTCTTAAATTTCTATAGTTCAAAACATGTCATATTATTTAGTACATAAATTAAGTATACATAGCACCACCCAGATTATTTAATTGTCTTTGGAATAAAAACAAGTCGCTTCACCGGTTAGATAGATCTATAAGTATATTTGTCATTTCTGTAATTGGCAAATAAGTACATCGATCTAACCTCGAAATTGCATCCAATTTGATTTCCAAATTTTAAAAATAAAACTAGTGAAATGGCTTCAAAACTTTGAGTTTTGACAATAAAGACAAAATAAAGGATAAAGTGAATATTACCAGAATTGACATTTTAGTATAAAAATGTGATTTTTCGTTAAAATTCTCAATTTTAAAAATATTATCTTAAATCATTTTCAATACCTTATCTTTGTGATTTTGATTATCTTTATTGACTTGACCATATCATCTCTAAGTCGACAAACTTATATCTAAAAATCGTTTAATCGTTTAAATACGCATTAGAATTAATGACACGAGTCACACATAATGAATGCTAAAATTATTCTAATAATTCTTCACTTGCTACTCAAACTTGAATATTAAATTGTAATTTTCCATGTGTTTACTTGCTCATAATAAATAAATATTAATACGTGTTTCACATTAAAATCTTAAGAATTCACATAAAAGGAAAATTATATCAACTAGGACCGGAGAAGATAATTTATTGAACTCTCATTTCTTCACCCTGGGGATTTCTTTTCTTATACCACGCAAAATAAATAAGCATGTCATACTCATTGTGATACTTTTAGGGAAGTGATATCCACACATTTTTAAAAATTTTGATCGTCGGATCAGATGAATTAAAGAAGATCAAATGACAAAAATTAACAAAAGATGTGTAAGAAGTAAAAAAATGATGTGTGGATAGCACACCCCTACCTTTATAGTCCCTAAAACCGTCTTTCAGTTTCATAATTGTAGATGACCAATTTCTCGTTTGTGAAGTGTTTTTAAATAACTGAAACTGTTTGTAGAAAATGTTTTAAAACAAATCCTTGGTAAAAATACAATTTAATCTTAAAAAAATACTTGAATTACTTCTTACAAAAAATACATAACTGGTACTTGCCAAAATGATTTCTTCTAAAAACACTTTCAATTATTTGAAAGTATTTTCCAAACGAGTATAAAAGATTTTCAATTTGATTGGTGTTTGACAAATACAAAAAAATTCGGTGTTTTCTATTTAATAATACGTAAGTTTTGTTCTTATTTGAATATACATGCATATTAAAATCTGGGCAGTTGCGCCTGCTTAGCCACAGAATCCCAGTACGGCTGGGATCACACAGAGAAAAGGAACCGACGGACGAACAAGCCCACATGTTTCCAAGACGCAGAGACGTGAGCCATGACGACATACGGACTCCGACCTACACCACACCAAATCTCTCCCTCCCTGTCTCTCTCTCATAAATCCACAACTTCTTGACTCGCAGTTGCAAATTTTGCAACCATTTCTTTCGTTTATTCGAGGAAAAAAAGGGACTAAAAGCTCAGCCATTCTCTCTCCTCTCTTTCTCTGTCTAAACCCACGCTTTGTCAGTCTCTAATGCACCATAAACTCGGAGCCCATCACCAGCCGAGTGCAAAGACTCCATCTTTTTCTTTCAAGAAAATTAGAAGAACTAAAAAATAAACAAATTCAAGAAATTAAATTCTGGGTTTTGCAAAAAGGACATTGAAGATTTCGGGTTTCTTGGGTTTCCTGGTTAGTCCAAAACCCCTTAATTTTTAATTATTATTTTTCATTGCAATTTTTATTATATTATTATATGTAAAGTTGTTTGATTGGTCTTGAATTGCTTTGCTTCATCTGTTTTTCTTCCACCAAATATTTTAACTTTACGTCGCTGTTAAACACAAGGCAAATACGTGATTGTTGTCGTATTATTTTAACGTGTCGTCGCATGTCGAATTTACCTCAACAATTTGCACATCTTCCCTTCGTAGTTTCAAATATGCACACTGTTTGATTGAATTTCCGGACATTCTTTCTAACTTGGACAGCTGAGTGACAAATTGGGTTGTTTTTATAGGACCTATTGCTTTGGTGTTTTGCTTTCTGTGAAGTAATGGCCTAAGAGGAGGAGGAGGACATCCTGTTCTCGGGCCATTCGAGTGGTTAAGAGCGTTTACTCTTGCACCCGAAACCCAAGATCCTGAGTTTGAACCCATTTTTCCAGTATCGCTTGTATCAAAGCAAAACAAAAAGGTATATGCCCTTTAATTCTTTGGACTAAGTTGATGTTAAGAATCTTCAAGTTTGCATTTTTTTTTTCAATATTTCCCCCAAGATTTTGTTAATTTGTGTTTCTGGGGTTATCTGATTGTTTCTTGTTGTATGTTCTTGCATTGTGTAACTGCAGAGTTAATTAAAGCATGATGGAGGATTTGTGGAATGCGTTTTGTGGGGAATCCGGTCTTTCGGATGAAGCTGGAAGGGCATTCACTTTAACTCTTCAGTCTGTGTTTCATCCTTCTTCATGCATCAATCATGTGTCGATAATTGGGTTTGACATTTTGCTTCTAGCAATGCTCTTGTTCATCATGTTTCAAAAGTCCTCGTCGAAATCACTTCACATTCCAGCCCGATATCAAGGCTTTTCGGGTTTGCAGATAGCCTCTGCGGTTGTCAATGGCTGCCTTGGAATCGTGTACTTGGGGTTGGGAGTCTGGATTCTGGAAGAGAGCCTGAGGATTACTGGTACTGCTTTGCCTTTGAATTGGTGGCTACTTTCGTTGTTTCAAGGGTTCACATGGTTGGTAGTTGGTTTAACTGTAAGCATCCGCGGAAGAAAGCTTCCAAGGAAGCCGTCAAGATTGTTGTCTATCCTTGCATTCTTGTTTTCTGGAGTCGTCTGCGCTGCATCGCTCTTTGCTGCCATTTTCAGAAAAGAATTGTCAGTAAAGACTGTATTAGATATATTGTCTTTCCCAGGAGCAACATTGTTGTTGTTATGTGTGTATAAGGGGAGTAAATATGGAGATGGTGACGAGAGCATCACCGCAACTGGCCTTTATACGCCTCTGAATGGTGAGCCCAACGGGGGCATCTGTAAAAGTGATCATGTTACGCCGTTTAGCAAAGCTGGATTTTTCAATAAGGCCACAATCTGGTGGCTGAACTCACTGATGAAAAAGGGTAGGGAGAAAACGCTAGAGGAAGAAGATATACCCAAGCTGCGTGAGGAAGATCGAGCAGAAAGTTGCTATTTGCAGTACTTGGAGCAGTTGAACAAACAGAAACAAATCGAATCTTCTTCTCAACCTTCAGTACTAAGAACAATAGTCATGTGCCACTGGAAAGACATTTTACTGTCTGGCTTCTTTGCTTTGCTAAAGGTACTCACCGTCTCTGCTTGTCCACTGGTTCTTAACTCCTTCATATTGGTTGCCGAGGGAAAAGGAAGCTTCAAATACGAAGGTTATGCGTTAGCCGCAGCACTTTTCCTTTCAAAGATCACGGAATCCATTTCACAACGGCAGTGGTACTTACGATCCAGGCTTATTGGTGTGAAAATCAAGTCTTTACTCACATCGGCCATTTACAAGAAGCAATTGAGATTATCGAATGCTGCTAAGTTGACACACTCAGGCGGGGAGATAATGAATTATGTTACAGTGGATGCTTATAGGATCGGAGAGTTCCCATATTGGTTCCACCAAACTTGGACGACTAGCCTCCAGCTCTGTCTTGCGTTGGTGATTCTTTTCCGTGCAGTTGGCCTGGCTACAATTGCAGCGTTGGTGGTGATAGTTTTGACAGTGATTTGCAATGCTCCACTTGCCAAGTTACAACATAAGTTTCAGTCTAAGCTTATGGTGGCACAAGACGAAAGACTGAAGGCTAGTTCCGAGGCTCTTGTGAACATGAAGGTGTTGAAGTTATATGCATGGGAAACTCATTTCAAGAAAGCGATAGAGAGGTTAAGGAAGGAGGAGCACAAATGGTTATCTGCAGTGCAGTATAGAAAAGCATATAATACCTATCTCTTTTGGTCGTCCCCTGTTTTGGTGTCCGCTGCAACCTTTGGGGCATGTTATTTTCTCAAGGTTCCGTTGCATGCAAACAATGTTTTTACATTCGTAGCAACTTTACGCCTTGTTCAGGATCCCATTAGATTGATTCCTGAGGTTATTGGGGTTGTCATTCAAGCGAAGGTTGCATTTGAACGTGTTGTGAAATTCCTTGAGGCACCAGAACTGCAGACTTCAAATGTCCAGAAGAGGAACATGGAGAATGTATCCCACTCCATTGTCATTAAGTCGGCTGATTTTTCATGGGTGGAGAATATTTCGAAGCCCACTCTGAGAAACATAAACTTAGAGGTTAGTCCTGGTGAAAAGGTTGCTATATGTGGAGAAGTCGGCTCAGGCAAATCAAGCCTTTTAGCTGCAATTCTTGGGGAAATTCCAAATGTTCGAGGAAATGTAAGTTGCCGCTTTACTTTCCCTGGATAGCTAACAATTACGATTCAATATTGTGCAGAGACTCTCAACAGATATCACTTTTCACCTTATGTAAGTATCATCTTTAATTTCTCTTCTTGACTTTCAGATTCAAGTTTTTGGGAAGACTGCATATGTTTCTCAAACAGCATGGATTCAGACAGGGACGATCCAAGAAAATATTTTGTTTGGTTCTCTTATGGATACTGAAAGATACCGAGAAACACTGGAGAGGTGTTCACTCGTAAAGGACCTTGAGCTGCTTCCCTATGGCGACCTTACTGAAATAGGGGAGAGAGGGGTCAATCTGAGCGGTGGTCAGAAGCAGCGAATCCAACTTGCCCGTGCTCTCTATCAGAATGCTGATATATATCTCTTGGATGATCCATTCAGTGCTGTTGATGCACATACTGCTACAAACTTATTCAATGTAAGTACTCTATCCTAACATTGGCAGTGCCTTGTTGATTATCGTCTGGCTTTTAGTGCTAACTTGTACATTGGCAGGAATATGTTATGGAAGCACTTTCAGGGAAGACGGTTTTACTTGTGACCCATCAAGTTGATTTCCTGCCTGCATTTGATTCTGTTTTGGTTAGTCTACTTTTAACTCTAGGCTATTCGGATTTTTATTCATCGCTATTTTCATAGCAGAAGCGGTTTTTCCAAGAATAACTTCTAATTAACTTTTTTTTCAGTTGATGTTAGATGGGGAAATCCTACAAGCAGCTCCTTATCACCATCTATTGGCCTCAAGCCAAGAATTTCAGGATCTTGTGAATGCACACAAAGAAACTGCTGGTTCTGAAAGGCTTGCAGATGCCACTGCGGCCCAAACTGGAATATCGTCCAGAGAGATTAAGAAGACATATGTAGAAAAGCAACTCAAACCAGAAAGAGGTGACCAATTGATTAAACGAGAAGAGAGAGAAACAGGAGAACTAGGTGTGAAGCCGTTCATACTGTATTTGAAGCAGAAGAATGGATTCTTGTACTTCTCAGTGGCGGTTCTTTTACACTTAATTTTCGTTATGAGTCAGATAGGGCAGAACTCTTGGATGGCTGCTAACGTTGACAATCCCAATGTTAGCACATTGCGATTGATTGTGGTTTACTTGTTGATTGGATTTTGCGCAACATTTGTTTTACTGTTCAGATCTATTTTAACAGTTATTTTGGGTCTTGAGGCATCTCAGTCTTTGTTCTCACAGCTACTGAGTTCCCTTTTCCGTGCACCCATGTCTTTTTATGACTCAACACCTCTGGGAAGGATACTTAGTCGGGTATGCATTTCAAACAGAAAGTGTGCTTATAGATTAGTAAGCATTCAACGAACTAACATCTTTTTGCGTTGCTTTTTTTTCTTTTTTTTTGGTAGGTTTCATCTGATCTGAGCATTGTAGATCTTGATATTCCGTTCAACCTAATCTTTGCGTGTGGGGCTACTATGAACGCTTATTCCAATCTAGGAGTACTGGCTGTTGTTACCTGGCAAGTCCTGTTTGTCTCCATACCGATGATCTATGTGGCAATTTCCCTACAGGTAATGCCGTACCAAGTTCTTTTATTCCTTATACTAGGAAGAATCTGTATTCGTTCAACTGGCTGCATGATTCTATCAAAGTGTTATGTGTTATGATGTTTCTCTCTATTAGAAATTGAGGAAAAATCGGAACTTGAAACTGAAATAGCAAAGTAATTTACTTCTTCCGAAATAACATCTGTGGATATGCCATTTCTTGTTTTCAGAAATACTACTTTTCGACTGGAAAAGAGTTGATGCGAATCAATGGCACAACTAAGTCCCTTGTAGCGAACCATGTAGCAGAGTCGGTGTCAGGAGCGATTACAATAAGAGCTTTCCATGAAGAAGAGCGGTTCTTGGAGAAGAACTTTGATCTCATTGACACAAATGCTAGTCCTTATTTCCACAGTTTTGCAGCGAATGAATGGTTGATCCTACGGCTAGAATTTATAAGCGCAACCGTTCTTTCTTCTGCAGCACTCTGTATGACTTTGCTTCCTCCTGGAACTTTCAGCGCTGGTAAGTTTTCCGAACTTTGATAAAAGGGAAAAGAATCCTGACATTCTCAGTGTTGCAATCTTCTGAGTAATTTTGACAGCTCTTATATATGTAGTATGACTTCAAACTATCAACACTTATAGCAATTACCGTGTCACTGCAGGATTCATCGGAATGGCACTTTCTTATGGTCTTTCATTGAACGTTTCCTTGATGTTTTCAATTCAGAACCAGTGCAGCATCGCAAATTACATTATTTCTGTTGAAAGACTAAATCAGTACACGAATATACCGAGTGAAGCCCCTGAAGTAGTAGAAGGAAACCGTCCTCCAACCAATTGGCCCACTGTAGGTAAAGTGGAGATACAAAATTTGCAGGTAAATATTGGTTGATTTAGTGCTAGAACTAGTCAAGGTTTACCTCAAAGAAGCTTACTGAGAATTTTCATATCATAACAGATCAGATATAGGCCCGATACACCACTCGTTCTTCGTGGGATCAGTTGCATTTTTGAAGGAGGACACAAGATTGGTATTGTTGGTCGTACAGGCAGTGGAAAGTCTACTCTCATAGGTGCTCTATTTCGTTTAGTAGAGCCAGCGGGAGGGAAGATTATAGTTGATGGCATTGACATCTCTACAATCGGATTGCATGATCTAAGGTCGCGTTTTGGAATAATACCTCAAGATCCTACCCTTTTCAACGGAACTGTGAGATACAACTTGGATCCCTTGTCTCAACATTCAGATGACGAAATATGGGAGGTATACTGTCGAGTTATATAATGCTTGTTTGCTGTAGTATTCCTTTTTGACTGTTTAATTCAGTATGGTTGAAATTTTGAACTAAGCAACTGACTGACTTATTTGTACGTACTGAAGGTTCTTGGGAAGTGTCAGCTTCGAGAGCCTGTTCAGGAGAAGGAAAGCGGCTTAGACTCCTTAGGTAAGATTTTTGGTGTATCAGTATGGTGGAGAGCGTTTTGTTTTGTGAAATTGTGATCAGCGGTATTAACTGGTGCCCTGTTACTCAGTTGTGGAAGATGGATCAAACTGGAGCATGGGACAAAGGCAATTGTTCTGTTTGGGGCGTGCCCTTTTGAGAAGAAGTCGGGTACTGGTGCTTGATGAAGCAACCGCATCAATTGATAATGCCACTGATACGATTCTTCAGAAAACTATCCGAACTGAATTTGCAGACTGCACTGTGATCACGGTAGCTCACAGGATACCGACTGTGATGGATTGTTCAATGGTTCTTGCCATCAGTGACGGTGAGTTTCACTCTCTCTCTCTCTCTTTCAAAATGCTTCTCGTGATCTCATCCAAGTATACAACATATACCAGTTTTTATTCGTTCATAATTGTTCGAAAAAGAGAGTAACATTGATGAAACACGTTTATCTATTTCAGGACAAATTGTGGAGTATGACGAGCCAATGAACTTGATGAGAAGAGAAGGCTCGCTATTTGGGCAGCTTGTCAAGGAATACTGGTCTCATCTCCAGTCTGCAGAATCGCACTGAAAGTAGCGGTGTTTCATTGTTTCATCTTGCCATTTTGCCACGGCTGGGTAGCAAAGAGATGAAACATAGTGAAAAGGAGGACTGGTGTAAACTATAGAACGTTGCTGGCCCGAAGAAGCGTGTGTATAATCTCTCTACCTTATTTTCTCGAAGGCAATGAAGAATAATCGACTACTTAGTTGAGATCAATAGTAGCACATCAGGTTGCATAAGGTTGTAGGTATCCGTTCCCAGCCACGGCGATGAATGTAATCTAAAACATGGCGATGAATGTAATCTAAAACGCTGATCGTGATTGATGAACTGTATTGTATATATCATGATGCAGAAACTGGTTATGGACATTTCTTGCGCGGCAAGTTGTTGTCAAACGCAAGAGAAGGACAATACATTTTAAAATCAATAAAAGAGAAGTATATAGATCCAATTCGAAAATTGTTACAGCATTTTGCTGCAGTGCAATCGGCTCTTCTTCTAAATTTACGAAAATCGCACATTGTGTTTCTTTCATTCTGTATAACTTCGAAAAAAAAAGAATTTTCCAATTCTGCATCACGCGACTGAGCGCTGATTACAGAAATGCTGATCAGGCTAGTTACGTACTATTAACATCATCTACATTTGCGTTCAAAGGAAAATAAAATTGAAGATTAATCGTAGAGAAGTATACATTCGATTTTATCATGAAAAGAAGTATACATTCAATCTGAAATTGTCTAAAGCATTTGCACCATTCAGCACCTCCCTAAAGTACTAGCTGTAACCTAAAAATAACTATTTTGATCACAAAGGCTCTTATGAGGACTAATTTAAGTTATAAATAACACAGCCTATTATTCGTCTCAAAAGTCCTAGTGTGGATAGGCTGATACTTTCTTACGAATAAAGAGTAACCTATTCACACAAGTCCGTCAACCAGTGAAGTAATAGGTGCCTTCTGGGAGGTCGATAAATTCAGAAGAGCATACTACGTGCCTGCAGGAACAATCGTTTTGTTGTCCTCAAGGTCCTCCAAGCACCGCATTCTCGATGTCCTCTCTGCTCAGTGCATAACTAAATCGCCTCTCCATATCTTTTTCAAGGTTTCCCGGTCCAGTCTTTAGATACCTACATCACCAGTTCAATATTTAGCAGCGGTAATATTTGATATAACAAAAAGGTTCAGAAAAAAGAAACAATTCCACGTGATGATCGCCAAGAAAAAAGGGGAGAGACAGCCATGTGAAAAGGAAAAACTAGAGGTGATGCAGGGTAATACGAACGCTTTCAAGTAATCAGTCCGTTTTCACCTCCATCTTTCCCCACAACCTCAAGCTTCCCGCTTTCAACCATCACCGCCATTTCCTATCGTCTATAACTAACTCATGTCATCAAGCGCACAATCTCATTCGTGAAACTTAGAATGTGATAAGGGGACTTAGACGCATACCCAATCAGGCCAATCCTACAGAAAGCTTTAAACAAACTCTTATATCGTTCCTATTCTACCACAACGTCGACTCCTTTCCCATTTTTTCCGTGAATCCACACTAGTGCCAGGAATCCCAGTGGCATCCACCATCATTACCTCCAATTCAACCGGCCAACTGAATCAAGTTAACACAGTAAACCACTCACTTACCGAAACTGGAAGCCATAAATGGACCAAAGGCATGAAAGACTCATAGAGGCCCTAGCGAAAATCCGCTTCTATCGGAGTATACCATCCACAAATTGTCCACTCTACTTTCACTACATTTGTCTACTCCTTCCTCTATAAAATCCAGTATCCAATTCAATCGCACAGCAACCCGACTCATATCGCAACAAAACAAAATGTAAATTCTAAAACCTAACACACAATCTAATTAAATTCATCATCTTTTCTCTATAAATTAACTCTAAACCCCTAACTAAGCCACCAAATCAATCCATCAGCCAAAAATTCAGCCAACATATACATATACCGATATACGTGTGTGTGTGCGTACAGCAGAAATGGCAGAAACCCAGAAGAGAAAACAGAAAACCAACCTCACATACAAATCGGTGATGTCGAGCGAGAGCTGGGCGTGCCACTCGGGCTTCTCCACCAGCCAAACCGCCCGGTCCTCTTTGCTCTGGTAAAACCCCAAGTTCCTCAGCCAGGCCTCGATGCAGGGGAGGCTGTGGGCGTACAGCGGCTTCTTCTTGTCCGGCAGCTTCTTCAGCCACTCGTCCTCCGGCGCCGACGGGAGCTCCTCGTCTTCCTCCGCCTCGGAAGGCTTTGAAAATACCGAGACCGAAATCTTTCTGGAAGAGTGAGTGAGGGGATACGGTGGGCGTTTGGGTGAAAGTGAAGGGTAAGGAGTTGGATATTTTGGGAAAGTTGAGGAGGCGATGGAAGAGAAGACGATGAACTTGGTGAGAGAAATGGCGGACATGTTGGGACTCTGTTGTAATTTTGCAACTTTTGGGGGGTTGGATTTTAGAGAGAGAAAGTTTGCAGCTTTCGGGTTTGAAGAGAGAGAAAGTTTGGAACAGAGCTCATTATCTTCTCCATGTTTGGAGTTCGGGAGAGGATAGAGCACGGCGATAAAATGTATACCTTTTTTTTCTTTCAACTAAAAAAATAAAAATAATTGAGATGGGTCGATTGGCCCAAATCAGCCATGTGGGCTAGGGCGTAGGCCTTTATGGGCCTCTTTTAACCTTTTAATGATCCGTATATGTATTGAGTTTATCTTCGGTAGTCCAGTCTATTCAAGTGGTTCGACCGTATAAGCAATCATCACGGTTTGATTTTTTAGAGTAATGTTTCGTTTGGATGTACTTTTAAAATGACTGAAAGCGTTTTTAGATAAAATGTTTTTGGGTTCCAAAAGCACCTTAAGTGTTTTTTCAGGATTTACTTGCATTTTTATTAAGAATAGGTTTCAAAAACATTTTCACCAAAAACACTTTCAGTTATTTTAAAAGCATATCCAAAAGAGTCATTAATCTTTACTATTTAGTTTCCGAACTTCTTAGTAGTCCCAGCCTGTTGAAGAAAATTTGGTACATAATGTGCTATCTAACATTCTGTCTAGTTTTTCTTCTCACCTAAGGATCATTTGCACCATTGTGTTTCTCCTAAAAGCAACGGGTTCATTTGAAAATATTTTTAAAATAACTGAAATCGCTTTTAGATAAAATATTGGTTCTAAACCAACGATTTGCGATTTGGTGACTGGTATGTTCTCAAATTGTGATTCAGTTGCTGTGAGGTTTAATTTGGTTGTTCTGTTTTTGCCCCTTTGGTTGTTCTATTCTTGAAGTGATATTTTAAGGTTCACTTGCATTTTTACTAAATATTAGTTCTAAAAACATTTTTACAAAATACACTTTCAATTATTTTAAAAGTAATTACAAACGAGCTCGACATTGTTTGCAAAAAGTAATTTTCTTATAAGCATATTGAACAGCATATCTATTCATAATACTTTTGGAAAACACTTTCATTCAAATCATGTTGAAATTTTTGTTAAAAACCATGTGTTTTTTTTCAAGTGAAGAAGTACTTCAAATATTTTTACTTTTTCAACTGATGTCAAAAGCTCTTTTAACCAATTTAGAAGCAGTCCAAACAGGTCCTTGATCAGATTAAAACATTTCCTTTACCGCCAAAATTTGGTTTCCCGCTTAAGCATCTACCGCATCGTCGTTTTTCTCCTAAAACGACTGCGCATTGGGTTTACTGTTCCTTAATTCCGCATTTGCATCTCCGTTCTTCTCTGCAGCCAAAGTCCGTCTCTTTCTCCTACTGCAAATGCGATGGCATCTGATCGGAGCTCCGGCGACCCAATCGCCGACTACGGCAAAACGCAGCGCATCGTCCTCCTCCTAGACCTCAACCCACTCCTCCACCTCCAAAACCCAGCTCCATTTCTCAAAGCCCTCCTCGCCGCCGTCAAAACCATCCTCTCTTTCCCTCCTCTCTCCGCCTCTCTCTTCGCCTTCAGACCCTTCTTCTCCTCCCTCTCTCCGCTGGTCTCCTCCTCCAAGCTCCCCACTTCTCTCTCCCTCTCTTTCCACCTCCCCGGCCCCACTTTCAATTCCCTCTCCCAAACCCTCAATTCCCTCCCCGCATTTCGCCGCGACTCGGCATCGCCGCCCCGGGCTTCGTGCTTCGCCGCCTCCTTGCGCCAGCTCGTGCACGACTACGCCTGGGACTCCGTGATCTGCGATCCAATGACAGGTATGTTCTCGAATAGTGATTCAGTTGCCGTGAGGTCTAATTTGGTAATTCTGTTTTCGCCCGTCTGCGTGTCTGCAAACTGTTTGACGGAATTCCTGAATGTGGGTGTGGGTGTGGGTGACGAGTCTTTGGAAAATGTGAATGCGTTTTCTGAGAGATTTCGGGGTTTCTTTGAGAATGTGAACGATGCATTTCTGAGTAGAGATATTCAATGTAGCTGGGTTGATGTCAGGTATGAATTAGAATGTGGTGAGGGTAAGGTTGGGAACGATGAGGATAAGACGAGATTTGGGTTTTTCGAGAGTGGGGTTAGGAGTTTGGGATGGGGATTTTGCTCGACTGGTTCGATTATTCTTGGTTCTGCTCTTGTTCCTTTTGGTTTGATTTATCCCGAGATTGGGATTTCATCCAAGTTTTTCGGTTGTGATGATAGTCATAAGAAAGTCAATGCGCAGTTGAGTCTCGAGATCTTAGATGTAAGTGGGAAGCTTTTGGAATGCAAGTTTTGTGATCTTCAATTGGTTGATTTGAAGATGTTGCCTAGAAATGCAGCTGATGATGCTTTCTTTTCCCTAGAAATCCTAAATTCACAAACAAAAGGTGGTAAACTGAAAGAATTGTTCTGGGGGAATTTCGGCAAAGGCGTGACAAAGTTCCAGGTTAAGGCTTTGCAAAAGTACAATGAGTTTTCGAATTTCAAGGGCCCCTTATCTGATCCTCTCCTTGTCTGTGATGTTTCGGAAAAACCTGGTGAAGATGGAAAAGAAAGTTCTGGTAATTATTATGCAGATAAGGTTCTAGAAATGCTAGCAGTGGACTTGGGAGAGAATGCGAACAGAAAATCAGCTCCCATTTGGCAGATTCTCTTGAGTTTCTTATATAGGAATGTTCACGGAGCATTAGTGTCCCTTTCAAGTGACAGTGGTGTATCGTCTACAGGAATTCTCAAACCTTTCACAGTTTCCTCGGCTCTGCTGTTTATTGTGGATGAAGGATTTCACCCTCAGACAAAAGTGCATGATATTGGTGGAGCAAAAGCAGACCAATTAAGTCCAAAGATGAAGAATAAGATTTGCGATCCGAATGCTGATTTGGACCAAACTGGGCCATCTAATAAGCATTCTGCTGGCAAGGAGGGAAGGAAGCGGAACAACAAAAGAAATTCACCTTTGCTACAAGATCTCACATGGAGTGCCTTCTGCAAGGCAGCATTTGAACACTCAGAGATAGGTTTGGAAGAGGTTTACTTTGCCAGGGAATGTTATAACTCAAAAAAAATGAGATTTCTGAAATGCTGGATGAAACAGATTAAAAAGTCTAGTGATTGTGGCCTAATAGTGAAGAAAGAATCCCAGATAGACCAGCTCAATAAAAAAGAGATGGACAATAGGTTGGATAGCTTACACCAAGAAAGTGAGCAGCCAATTTCTTCATCTCCTTCCATTAGAGAAAATTCTTTGACTGTGGCTTCTGGTATACAAGATGAAGCTGCTTTGGAATTTAGATCAGAAACGTCGGAAGCTTTTTTCAGTAGTCTATCCAGCAAGATACAACAGGGACTTGAATATGAAGCAGTAGACTTGGGGGCTTTGGCATATCGGCTTGTGAATTCATCTGTGTATTGGTTAAATAAAAAGCAGGAAACAGAAGCGCTTTCAGAGAGTCAATCGTCCCTTGTAAAGTCTGGTGCTACTGATGATGTGGTTGCTGCTGAGGTGTTAAAACTTCTACTCAGAGATCCCAAGGATATCACTGCAAAGCAGAAAAGCTCCGGCCCATCTGTTAAAGCATCTGATTCAGAATCCGAAGGACTTACTTCTGGAAAAATAGTTCGAGAGTATCCTTTTTCATTTATATCTGAACTGTCTTCTGTATTATGCATTTATATCTTAACTGTCTCCAATTACATTTACACTTTTCCTTCACCTAGTACTAGATATGAATTGCAGATATTTTTCCGGATGGAGGTATTACAATCAGAGGTTGGTGCAAGTATTGCAGAATCTATGAAACAGAAGTTTGTAAAACAGATTTGCTCGTTTTTGGAGAAAATTCGATGTCATCTGGAGGGCTTCTTTGGTGACTGGAGTGTAGATGATTATGTTGAAAAGATCATAAAAAGCAGGTAATAAATCTATACCAGAGTTGAAACCCCCTGCCTTTCGTATTATTCTTTACTTTCTATGATGGATGTTTTACTGAGGCGTTATGGCTTTCTCCACACTCATTCAGTCTATCGTTCATATCTCATCAAATACACATTTCCGGTTCCACTGTGTTCCACTTTCCCGTGGGATATTACTACCCATCTAACAAATGCTCTCCTACTTACCTTTGCAGTAATGCTAAATACGGAAAGTAATTATCTTTATAATCTTAGATGAGTTGAGTGTGTTTCCTTATTAGTGTAGATTTGCGGATATAGGCCAGTTATGCGCACATCGTACTCATGTTTTTCTGGACGAGTGAGGAATATGTTTATTCAACTTCTGCTATAGCATATTAGTCTACAGTATGATCCGTGAAACGGAGTTTAAATAATTCATTCCTGCAATTAGTTTTCCTGAAGTACATGTGCAGGCGATGAATTTTTGTTTGAGATGGAAAATTAAGCAGACAGATTAATCTTTGAATTTGGAAATTTTCAGGTACTGTAAGACACTTGAAGATGTGGTTCACAAAATCTATACAAAAATGGATTTGTTGCTGTTTGCTGATGAGGAAGAACTCCCTAATAGTTTACTCAACAGTGAGGATAGCAATCGTTCCTGTAAAGAAAAACCAAAGAGAGACGAAGTGGATGAAAGTTGTAGAATCTGGGACTCATTATCAGCAGAAGGTGAGTCTCTTCATCTGCTGAAAACTGATATTGGAAGACCAAGCGCTGAAGAGATCAAACAAGAGGATGACCATGCTCGCAAGCTTCTTGAAGCTCAAGAGAGGAGAGAGAGGGCTCGGAGATTTGCTTCATCCACAAGAGGGATGCCCGATTTGCAGAGAGTTTGGGCCCCAAAACAGCTGAAACCATTGAAACCAAAGTCAAATCCGCTTCGAAAGCTGTTTAAAAGGAAGGATCATAGAGGTTCATGTGATGACAGAGTATGTGAAACCCCAATGACAGGAATCAAACGTTCATGCTCGCAATGCAGCTGGGATGACGATGAAGATTACCGAGAATACAGTAGACAGCCGTGCGGCTCTGTTACGAAAGCATTGTTCCCGGATGATGACCAGTGAATTGGAACTACATCGAGACAGGGAAAAGCATATACATACCAAAAGCAGCAGAAAAAAACAATTTAAAGTGCAAGCTTCTGTTGTTTAACTCTAATTGTCATTAATTTTGTGTAAAACAGTTCCTTTTTTTTGTGATTTGCAACATGAAATTGTTGGTATCACTGAGCTACTATTCCATTTGTTCAGTTCTAAACATTTCCGAATTCGAACAAAAAAATTATTAATAAAAATGTGTGATTTTTTATTTTCCGGAACCGTCACATCCCTCTTGAATTTTTCATACAAGAGAAACTTCAACTAGGTAATCCGATCTCGTTTTTCGTAGGGCACATGCTATATCATTTGTAGACCACATCTCACCAAAACACAAAATTTTATGTATTTTAGTCCCATCCAACTTTGCATTGGTCTCTTTAATATGCTAGTTGCCCTTAAGTGGCATTCCTACTGAAGTTTTTTCGAAAGATTTGACATTCTATTTGTATGCACTGGATATTAAACATGTGGACCTAAGTGTTTAAAATATTGATATAGTTGGAAATATAAATATGCAAATTTATGGAAATATCAATGAATATATAGATATCGGCTATCTTCGATGAAAATTTACAATGGGGTAAGTATATTAAGTATTAACTCATTCAGATCTAGTCGAAATTAAAGAAAAAATTTATTAAAAAAATTCTAAAGTTTGAAATTTGCAATAGGTTTCAGCAAAATTTTGTAGTTAATTGGTAAATATTGTTGATATTTGTTGTTTTCTTATATCTCGCCGATATAGGATGAAGTTTGCATTTCACCCTTCTTTTCCTTATGGACCCTTAATTTTAAAAATATTTCAACGAAAATATCAACAATGCCGTGAATATTTTAAACATTGGTGACTGGTCTAAACTAAACTTACCCAAACCCACTTTCACATCACCACAATCCAATTCATGAGAGCCGTTACTTGCTAAATGTTGCCCCATACACGAGTCATTAACTCGTTGAGAAAGTGTTTTTAAATAACTGAAACCACTTGAGAAAATAATTTTGAGCTCTAAAAGCACCTGAAGTGTTTCATCAAAGAAGCACTAGTTAAGTGTTTTTGGACGATTAACTTGCATTTTTATTAAAGATTAGTTGTATAAACATTTTTTTTTCTAAAATCGCTTTAGTAATTTGAAAGCACTCCCTAAACGTGTTCTAAATTTTATCTGAAAATTTTTTCGGACTGCGAAATTAAAGCATCGTGATTAGATCGAAGTCCTTGGCCAATGGGCCACCTCAGCTAAAATCCAAGATGTATATAGCAGCCAGGAATTTTGGTTACAAGCATATTCCATGTGGTTTCTATCCACAAACTTCCAAAACGTTCAATTGATGTTAAAACACTTTGTATATCATGTTGTGTTTCCAACACACTAAATGTTTTTGACGATGACAAGTCTGTGTTGATTCCCCACATATTGTTTCATGATTATCTCATCTACGGACTATGCATACAGCTATGACCTTTCATCAGACTTTTTGTCAAATTTGATGGCTTTTTTTCACCTAATTAAGCAGTTAAGGTCACGCTTCATAACTATCTAGTTTCTAATTTCAGGATCTCTCAATTAGCATGTTATAATTCTCTCTAGAAGTAATTTTTCTTTAAATATTATTTTGAAAGTGCTTTTAAAACAAGTAAAGGAGCTTTAATGGATTTTTAGGTTGAAAAAACATTTAAAATGCTTTTTAAAAAAAAAAACACACGCGAAACACCTTAAGTGTTTTTTTCCAAAAGCACTTGCATTCTTATGAAAAATATAAGAAGCGCTTACGTGTGTAAGCGGTTTTTGAAGAAAGCATTTCCAACCCGACCTAACTTAATCGACGTTTTATGTGAAACTTGGACTAAAGAGGCCTTATCTAACTTGACTGACGAGGTCCCAAGAAGAAGCCTGGCACCCATTTCTTACCTGCTAAACACGTCTGTCATACTTTTCTTCCCCTAAACCTTAACCAATAAGTCTCCTGCACCTATAAGTACACGTCTCACCCAAGCACTTTGAGCAACAACCCAAAAAAACACATACAAAAATGGCATCCAAAACACAAACCCTAGCCCTAACTCTGTCCCTCTTGATCCTCATTTCTTCATGCAAGTCCTCCCAAGCCGCCGGAATTGCCATCTATTGGGGCCAAAACGGTAACGAAGGAACCTTAGCAGATGCTTGCAACTCAGGCAACTACCAGTTTGTTAACATAGCTTTCCTCACTACTTTCGGAAACAACCAAACCCCTGTCCTAAACCTCGCCGGCCACTGCGACCCCGCTAGTGGTACTTGCACGGGGCTGAGTGCCGACATCAAAACCTGCCAATCAAAAAACATAAAAGTCCTCCTCTCGATTGGAGGGGCCTCCGGAAGTTACTCTCTCACTTCAGCTGATGATGCAAGGCAAGTTGCTGATTACATCTGGAACAACTTCTTAGGTGGTCAGTCAGCTTCGCGCCCGCTTGGGGACGCGGTTTTGGACGGCGTTGATTTCGACATTGAGGCGGGTGGTGGGCAGTTCTATGATGAGCTCGCCAGGTCACTCAACGGACACAACGGACAGGCAAAAACGGTCTATTTAGCCGCAGCTCCACAATGTCCGATCCCGGATGCTCACCTAGACAGCGCTATCCAAACCGGTTTATTTGACTACGTTTGGGTTCAGTTCTACAACAACGGCCAATGCCAGTATGCAGACGGTAATGCCGACGCTCTTTTGAACAGTTGGAACCAATGGGCCTCGGTTCCAGCCACCCAGGTGTTCATGGGGTTACCGGCGTCTACTGATGCCGCGGGCAGCGGATTTATTCCTGCTGATGCTCTCAAGTCACAAGTCCTTCCAACAATTAAGAAATCGGCCAAGTATGGAGGAGTTATGCTTTGGAACAGGTGGTATGACATTAACAGCGGTTATAGTGCATCCATTAAGGACAGCATCTAATTAACTTCTCTGCCTCAATAGATGATACTACTTATAATAAAGTGTGTTGGGGATGATGACGCATCATTCCTTACCTTTTGAATAAAACATGCACATGTATTTTTGGGAGAGATCTTTTACTTATTCAGAATTTGGGTAGTACAATACATTATATAAGTGGAGGCACATTTAAAAAAATAAAATTTTTCTTTACTTATATAATGATATGTGGTGCACCATTCCGTATTTCTAATACACTAAAAAATCCTTGTATATTTTACGATAAAACATGTTATTGCATGTACTAATTTTTGAAATTGAATAAAGTATGGTACATAAAGGGTGATGTGATGTAGTTACTATGAAATGAAGCTATACGTCCAAATAAATGAGTGAGGACCCTCTCTCCAAATAAATTGTCGGGTATCATTGTCAATGGTTTTACATGATAGGTAGGCACTGTGTGTATGAAGGCTAACTAGCTCATATTGTAAAGGCTAGCTAGCTTTATACTTATCCAAAGGCACTCTCAAATATGGAATGAAAGTATCACATATTAGTATAAAGCTAGCCTTTGAATGAAAGTATCACGGCTGACGTGTACTACTGTATAACTTAATAATTTTTTGGAGGGATCAAGTCCAATGTCTCAAAAAGTTTTGAGCGGTACTATGGGTACTCTAGATGTTTCAATCGTTAGATTTCGATTTTTATATTTTTAAGCAAAGGAGAGTACCGAGTACTTTGGAGTACCCAATAAAGTCTCTCCAAAGTCTCCCATCTTGTTGAGACGCCAAGTGACATCATTGTATTAGACAGGGGAAGATGCTTTTGGGGTTGCCGGTGGCTCTTGAGGCGGCTGGGAGTGGGTATATTCCGACTGCTTTGCTGAATTCGGAAATTCAACCGGTGATAAAGAAGTCATCAAAGTATGGTGGTGTGATGTTATTGTCCAAGTTTTGTGACGATAGAAGTGGATATAGTTCTTCTATCATCGGAAGTGTTTGACTTTTGTAACTCAATGTTTTGGTTAGTCCCTAAAAGATTATATCAAATACATCAGATGTTATTATCCTAATAAGATAGGGTGGGGCTATCTATACATTCCGGTTTATCTTTTACATATTCTCTGTTAATTTTAGTCATTTGATTCCCTTGAATTCATTTTATATGATGGCTGGTAATCAAAAGAGGTGTGTGGACAACACCACCTATGAAATATTGTCGATTTGATAATTATACGATCTAATGTTGTTTAATTTTTTTTATGAAGTCCGTATTAACAATTTTTGTTAGACTTCTGACCTTTGTTAATAAACAAAAAAAAAAAAAATTAGAATTAGATGCCTTATTTTAGATTTTTCTATATTAAACATTTACTTTTCAATTTTTATTAAAGTGCTTTTACTTTTAATTAAACTTTATATTCTAGGTATATTCTTAATTTAAGAATTTTATAAATTCTTTTAAATCCATTTTTATGTAAAAAAAAAATGCACTCAATAATATTCATTAATTTATTGCTATTTTTATGGAATCTTATCCCTTCCTCAATTTAAGGATTCAATTATATCTACTGGGGTTCAAGATTAATTGGATGAAATATAGTTTTTCCAATTTCCAACTCAACATTTTATATAGATTATAAAAAAAAAAAAAAAACAAGAGTCGTTTATAATTAAAATTGAGATGTAGTTTTTTGGGTTACAAAACTTACACATAACGTACCATAAGTTTTGTACGTACCAAAATAAGGATAATACAACGTACTAATAACTTGGTACGTACTAAATAAAGAATTGCATAACATACCAAAAACAATATTTTATAACGTACCAAAATACTAATACGTATTTATATAACGCACCACGTTATATTTAATATATCTGTTTGGTATGTTATATTTAATATATGTGCATGTTATATTTCATAATTGTATGTTAATAGGATGTTTATGTGTTTTTAGAATTTAAAACAACAAATTATTTGAATAAGAAAAATTCATTTTGAACAAATTATGATAAGATAAGATAGGATGTTTGTGATGATTTTAGAATATTTGTGATATTATTTTCTGAACTAGCTGGTTAATTAAATACAATAAAAATCATAATTTTTAATTAAAAATTAGTAGAAGAATGTTTGATCAAAAGTTTAAAAGTTATAGATATTTGATTAAAAAAAATTCAAATTTGAGGCATCTATATCAAAATGCCCCCAAACAAAAAATCTGCCTCATTTCGTCAAGACCAGTTCAAGCACTAACCACAAACCATTTGTAGAATCACGTTATACGTAGAACAACTTTCACAAAAGTATGGAACTCCCTCAATCTTAGTCCTGCATTGGTCCAATGTGAGATCTACCCTAGTCAGTGTTCAACGGTCACGCGACAAATGGTAAGCGGCGGATATTAGAAGATGACCATCTGTTTCCTCAATCGAACTATTAAAAAAATTTAGACAGTTTGAGTAAAAAGTTAAGACATTTCATTCAAACTGCCAAATTTATACTTTAACAACTTTACTGTTGTAAAACATACACCAAAGTTAATTAGGGGGAGCTCGAATACAAAAAGAAGCAGAGATCACAAAAGTGTGCAACAAAAGAAAAACCAAAAGCAAGAAACTATCACGACAATTCCGCTGGAAGCACAACACAAAAGCTATCATTTGAAACTATCGTAGTGTAGACGAAGAAATCTATGTTACGAGGGCGAGTTTTCCATCTCTGTTGCACCTAAACTTTGCGCACTTGAATGTTGTGAATGGATTGGAGCCACCAAATGGGTTGCCTGCCACTTTGAACGAGTGCAACCTCTTCCCCTGCTTTTACCAATCCTTGCTCCTGTAAACAGAACACCAGAAAATGCACCATCAGTGCTGGCATGGTTGAATAGCATACGTCGCCATAAATTTAGGAAATATGCAGCAAAACGTCACCTTCAGCACAGTCAAGGCATTGCTAAAGCTTGTTTCAGAATCTTCTGTGAAATCCATGTATATTGGACATACGCCTTGATACAAAGCCAATCTCTGTCGTATGCTCTTACCGCATGGCAATCAAAGTACTTGCTAATGAATAGAACTTGCACAGCATATTTTAACTGATACAGTTACAAATCATATTTGTAGATACTAAAACCCATTACTGTTCATTATCTTCTCCATGTTTTACCTTTTTTTTCTTTCAACTAAAAAAATTAAAAAATTGAGATGGGCCTCTTTCACTTTTTAATGATTTGTATATGTATGAGTTTATCTTCGGTAGTCCAATCTATTCAAGTAGTTCGACTGTATAAGCAATCATCAGGGTTCGAATCCTTAGAATCAAACTTTATTTTTAGTTTCCAAACTTTTCAGTAGTCCTAGTCTGTTGAAAAAAAATTGGTACATAATGTGCTATTTAACATTCTGTTTCTCACCTAAGAATCATTTACTCCTCATTGTGTTTCTCCTAAAAATAGCGGGTTCATTTGAAAGTGTTTTTGAAATGATTGAAATCGTTTTTAGAGAAAATATTGGTTCTAAATGAGCTTGTGCACGACTACACTTGGGAACCAGCGATTTACGATTCGGTAACGGGTATGTTCTCGAATTGTAATTCAGTTGCTATGAGGTCTTCTGTTTTCCCCCCTTTGGTTGTTCTATTCTTGAAGTGTTTTTTTAGGGTTCACTTACATTTTTAGTAAATATTGGTTATAAAAACATTTTTACAAAATACACTTTCAGCCATTTTAAAAGTAATTACAAACGAGCCTGAAATTATTTGCAAAAAGCACTTTTCTTGGAAGCATATTGAAAAGCATATCTATTCATAATACTTTTTGAAAACACTTTCATTCAAATCATGTTGAAATTTTCATTAAAAACCATGTGTTTTTTTCACATGAAGAAGTACTTTAAATATTTTTATTTTTTCAACTGATGTCAAAAGCTCTTTCGTTCTCTAAGACTGCCTCCAACCTTGAGCTAAAAGCCAAAATTCCCCACTTATTCCCCCCCCCCCTCCAAAAACAAAAAAAAAACACAACCCAACCCAAGCCAAATCATTGGGTTAAAAGCCAAATGCTAAACCTGGGCCAAATACCCCCTTAGATTTAGCCCACACACGTGTGGACTCGCCTAAAAAATACCCACTTTCGTTCTATTCACTCGCCCACTCGCCTTCAACGCCTGACAGGGAGGCCTATTGTCAGGGCCGCTGTAACGACCCGTTCCTAAAAATTATGATTTTTATAATTTTTAAATGTGAATTTACGAAAATGCCCTTCGAGGCAAGTGTTGACTGCCATGTCGTGTCATGTAAGACTCATTTTCTTGGCGTATTCTTGTAGTACTCGTCCCTACGAACGTGTGGGTGCAAACAGAATCTAATTTGGAGTTATAACGAAGATTTTACGAACCTTTAAACGTCGATGATATTTTGGCAAATTGATAATTAATGGAACACGTGGTATTTTGTCGGATCGTTGGATGAGTGCCACGTGGGGCCACCCCACTTTTCTGGAACACACTCTCTCTTGCTTTTTCTTCTTTCTTCCGTAGCTCTTCTCTCTACTCTCTTAACTCTCTTTCTCTCGGCTCTTCCTTTCTCCCGTGAAATAAACCACCACCAGCACCAAATCTTTCGGCTTATTAAACATCAAAACCACCATTATCTGCATGTCTTCACAGCCATAAACCCAGTTTTGAGTTTTGTTTCATTGAAAACGAACCCGAAACACGAGTTCGAAGAAAAAGGTTTTGGGCCGAGACTTCTAGGCGTGATTCAGATAATTTTCTGCCATATTTTGAACTCTAAATAGGCATAAATCGATTTCCTCTCGTCGATTAGATAAATTTTCATGTTTGGATCGTTTAATTTGGTGAAGAAATGAGAAAGTTATAACGATTTAAAGTTTGCCCAGTTTCTGGGGACCTCTGTCACTTTTGAGTCATTTTCCGGTCAAATTACGGTGAGATAGCCATTGTATAAGGTACCAATATCTTCCTCTCATCGATAACTATGATTTTCGTTTTTGAATCACTTGATTTCGTTTAGTATTGACAAAGTTATGGACGTTGAAAAGTTGCCCAGAAATTTTGGCGAATTTCCCTGTTTTCCTGCGGACAGCTGTCTTTCAGGCCATTTTATGGCCATCTCCGGCGACCATTTGGACTCCTATCAGGTATAATTTTGTTCTATACTTCTCTAGCTTTGATTTGGTACATTATGAGTCGAATTTGGTTGAGAAACAAGTGAGATATGGAGCTCTAAAGGTTGCCCAGGAAATCTGCAAAATTTGCATAATCCGTGCGAAGTTCCATTAAGGTCTGTCACTTGATTAGAATAGTAATTGACGATCCGACCGTTGGATCGTCACCAAACTTTAATATGTTATAGTACGTAATATTTGAGGACCATAGGAACTTACATAACAGAAATCCGACATGCGGATCTTCCCAAATTGGATTTGTAAGTTCATAAAATAAAACTTTGACCGCCACTTGAATTTGCAATTGGCGGAAATCCAACCATTGGATCATAATGAAATTTTAGTATGATGTTTTAGAAGCATAATGTGGATCTTTGAAGGTCACTGATTGGAAGTCTGAGATGTGAGTCTTCCGAATCGAGTTATGTAGGGTTGTGGACCCTACCGTCGATCTTTGACCAATGGTAGACTTTTGGTCAATGGTCTCAAATCATTCTAGAATATCCTTGAGAATGTGTTTTATGTAAATTACGTGTTCTATTTGATAAGAATTCTGAGATGTGGTTTGATAATTGTTCTAGGCGCCGATCATTCGTGATGCCTTGATGTTTGTGTTAGGAAGTTGTGGCACGGACTCCAGGTGAATGGGCTTTTAATTTTCTATACACACACACACACACACACACACGTTTCTCAGAAACTGTTTTAAGTGGAATTTTTTTTAAAATGCCATGTCATATTTGCTTTATGTTTTAGCATATGGATTAGTATAGCTTTGCATAATATTGCATGATGCTGCAGAGTCCCAGATAAGTTCATGTGAGTACATATTGATGGTATGGTTGCATGGTAATTGGTTATGAGTTGATGCATGTAGAGCTCATGATCCTACACCCCAATATTAGTATTCCGCTCGAGGCCAGGGCCTAGCCTTCATGTGATAATTCATCTCCCGCACTGCACGCTCACCTTGGATCCAAGGCAGGTGCCAGCCTGTCGTACAGACCACATTAGGTGGTTTCGACTCGTAGGTGACTTGCGATACTTCACATAGCCTTCACATGATCATAGCACTTAAGCATATTTATTTACACTCAGCTTGTCGTACAAACCACATTAGGTGGTTCCGACTCATGTGCAAGTTTAAAGCCGTACAGGTCACATTAGATGACTCTGGCTGGCATATCATTTTTACATTGATTTATCACCTGGCTTACATATTTACTGTTGAGATACTTGACATGACATATACCTTGATTTACACTATTTTGAGCAAGATTTTTATATACATATGTATTACTATTTTCTGGGAAAATTATACGAGTTTTACAGTGAGGGATTATTATTTTCAGAAAAGAGAAATGTGTTTTCTAAAGCTTTGTTTTTGCCTACTCACCCTTTTGTTTTTTGCCCCTCCAGGTTCTAACGGCAGAGTTTTCGTACCAATGAGGATTCTTGGCGAATCTCAGTATAGGTGGCTACCTCTGAGGGTATGATCCTTACCCACACTACTGTGCTTTACTTATACTCTGATGTCACTTGTGAAAGGGTTCATTCCCGTTCACAGCGCATGCTTATCTTTAGACACTTTTAGGTTTAAATTTATTCACATTTTCCACATCATTATACTTTATGGCTTCGTCACCTTTTAGGTGTTTGCCAGCACAACTCGATTCAGATTCCTAGTGGACATTTCAGGTCGGGGTGTGTCAGCCGTCGGCCATAACCCATAGCCCAACGGCTAGAATTTTTGGACCATTGGTTGATCCAACGGTCCATATTCAAATTTTGTTTTTTTTAAGTGCTATTTTAAAATACATTGAATTCAACGGCTGAAATCGAATATAATCAAGTATAATGATAAAAAAAAGAAAGATCTAATGGCCCAAATTGAAATCTAACGGCTAAAATAATTAAAAAAAAATTATTTAACTCAAAATTCATCCAAAAACTCTATAAATACCTATGTATTTGTTCAAACATCCTCACAAAACTCAATTTCCTCCTACAATTCTTCCAACTTTTCTTTCTACCATTTCTTTCCATTTCCAAATTGTTGAACATGGCAAGAGAGCATATTAGAGGTCGTAATTGGACCTGTGAGGAAGATGTTGCTTTATACTTGGCATGAGTTTCTTTTAGTGAAGATGGTGTAGTTGGCACAAATCAAAATAAAAAGGTTTTGTAGGATAAAATCATTGCAAAGTTTCAAGAAAACTACGATGACGGCAGGAGGGACGGTGGTGGTGTTTACGATTGGTGGAAGACTATCAACAAAGCATGCACTTTATGGAAGGGAAGTTTGGAGAGAGCCGTGGTTGGCATGGCTAGTGGAAGAAGCACCATAGAAATTGTGAGTTTTTTTTCTTGATATTTTATTTGTCATGTACATAATATTATTTTGTAACTAATTGTTTTTATGTATTTTTTGCATAGGGTGACAAAGTATTGGAAATTTACAAGACAAGAATAACACCAAAAAAATCAAGTTTTTAAGTTGCAACATGCTTGGGACATCCTCAAGGATTGTCCAAGGTGGGGAACCGATGCGGACCAACAATGGGGAAGATTATTTCAACGTAAAGCCGCACCGACAAATGCCAGAGATGAAGGTGTCAATGAAGATGTCGATGAAATGACCCAAACTCCTTCTTTGCAAGGTCCTCGGGAAGAGATAAGCAAAAGGAAGCAAAGAGACAAGGGAAGTCTCAAGATCTTTCAAGTGGACACATTGCTATCAGAATTGCAAAATTGAGCAAAACCCATAGCGTTCGCTAAGAAGAAACAGCCCGAATGCGTTTACAAATGAAGGAAGAAGGGGATAGGGAACAAGAGAGGTACGAAATAAATTTGATAATGGATGACCTTAACAAATACACTCCAACGAGAAAGAAGTACTTACGTGGTAAGCAAAGGGATGCCAGAATGAGTATATTTCAAGACGATAATTCATTTCAAGGTTATATTCCAAGTCCACCATCATCAAATCAAGATGGTGGATATCATTATTAAGTTTGGAGGAGGATTCTCTACCCTTCTAATCTCTCTACCCTTCCATCCCCTCCTATTTGAACAGTCACGGTTAAGCCACGTCAACATCTTATATTGATTTTTTTATAGAGAAGACAAAAAGCAATGTGTGAGAGGAGGAGATGGAAGGGGATGAGAATAGGAGGGTAGAGAATCCTCCTCAATTAAGTTTATGTAGTTTATGAATTTTCAATTGTATTAAGTTTATGTGGTTTATTAATTGTCGTTTGTATTAAGTTTATGTACTTTATTAATTGTCGTGTGTATTAATTATTGTTTCTATTAATTTAGATGCCTTCAATAATTATTGTACTTATTATTCCACACTTTGATGTAGAATAGATGCCTTCAATAATTCAACATCCATTCAATAATTTATCCAATGTACAACACAAAATACTTTGCATAAGAAGACACTTAAATTTATTACTAGAAAATATGAACATAGTACACTTAAAATTATTACATAAATACTCAACTAACATCATCAATGTTCACCTTCTTAAAGCCATACATGCTCAACCAAATCCTTGCGGAGTGTGTCATGACCTTGAGGAGCTTGAATTCTATTTAAACGTCTCATATAATCACTTAATGTGACCCTATCCTGTCGGGTCTCATATGTGGTTTCAGCGAGATATTCAACATCACTTGCAATACCTCTCGTATGTGTTGGTTGGTAATCATCCACATTTTTGTCTGAATCTTCTTCAATTTTGATGTACTCGTCTTCCATAATCATGTTGTGCAAAATTATGCACATCATCATGATTGAATGGAGGTCTTCGGTATGCCAAAGTCATGCAGACCTTTTAAAAATGGCAAATTAAGCTTGTAGGATCCTGAACGCTCTTTCCACATCCTTCTTGTAAGACTCTTGCCTCTGCGAAAATAATTTCTTCTTTGCACTATCGGGATGAGAAAAACTTTTGACAAAGGTAGACCAACTAGGATAAATACCATCAATTAGGTAGTAACCTAGCTCATACCTATTACCATTTACCTTGTACTGAAATTTTGGAGCCCATCCATTGATAACATCATCGAACAAAGGATAATACCGAAGAACGTTGATATCGTTGTTTGATCCAGGAGCGCCGAAGAATGCAAGCTAAATCCATGTGTCGTAAGACGCCATAGCCTTGAGCACGATGATTAACTTGTTATGATGGCCTTTGAATTGGTCAGCCCAAGCAGTAGGACAATTTTTCCACTCATAATGCATACAATCGAGACTTTCTATCATGCCAGGGAAGCCTCTTTTGTCTGCTTTGAATAGAAGCCTCTTCAAGTCTTCACGATTTAGCTTGCGGAGGTATGTGGCTCTATATATAGCTTGAATTGTCTGACAAAAGCGCTTCAGGTTCTTAATAGCAGTAGTCTCCGCAAGTCGGCAATACTCGTTAGTTGAGTCTACAGAGCACCCATTAGCTAGCATCCGAAATGCAGATGTGAGCTTCTGACGAGGTGATAAACTTTGTCAGCCTACGACATCTATCTTCCTTGCAATGTAGTGGTTATGTTTGACAACTGTGTTCAATATGCTTTCAAAGAGCACTATCCTTGTCCAAAACTGCCTCCTGAAAATCATGAGCAGGAAATCTTGG
This sequence comes from Pyrus communis, assembly GCF_963583255.1. NCBI lineage: Eukaryota > Viridiplantae > Streptophyta > Magnoliopsida > Rosales > Rosaceae > Pyrus > Pyrus communis. The sequence continues at coordinate 1,668,711 of NC_084818.1, forward strand.
ATGCTCGATGAAATAATCTTTCATCATTCGGTCATGACACTCTTATTTATCACGCTACACAAATGAACGCATCGTGACAGAACCATGATGGCTAGATTCAGCATGGTGCTCATATTGCATGAGCGAGTTTTTAAGTTCAACTTTGACATTGATCATTTTAGCATCCTCAATGTCAAGCCTTGCTTGGTATTGTGCTATCTACATTGCCCTACTACGTCTTCTTCTATCACCCATTGATGAGATATTGAGGATTTTTAGGAAACAAAAACACTTTGAAAGTTGAAAGATTGGTGAATATAGAGGATGATTGAAGGTTGAAAAATTATGTGATCAACTGATATTAGACCTGTGTTTATATAGAGGATGAAAGTTGAACGATTGGTGAAAGTTGAAAGTTTGGTGAAAGTTGAACGGTTGGTGAAAGTTAAAAGTTTGGTGAAAGTCGAATTTATCACTTAAATTTATTACTAGAAAATATGAACATAGTACACTTAAAATTATTACATAAATACTCAACTAACATCATTAATGTTCACCTTCTCAGAGCCATACATGCTCAACCAAATTCTTGCGGAGTGTGTCATGACCTTGAGGAGCTTGAATTCTATTTAAACGTCGCATATAATCACTCAATATGATCCTATCCTGTCGGGTCTCATATGTGGTTTTAGCAAGATATTCAACATCACTTGTAATACCTCTCGCATGTGTTGGTTGGTCATCATCCACATCTTCGTCTAAATCTTCTTCAATTTCGATGTACTCGTCTTCCACAATCATGTTGTGCAAAATTATGCACATCATCATGATTGAATAGAGGTCTTCTGTATGCCAAAGTCATATAGACTTTTTAACAATGGCCAATCGAGCTTATAGTATCTCGAACGTTTTTTCCACATACTTTATGTAAGACTCTTGCCTCTGCAAAAATAATTTCTTCTTTACACTATCGGGATGAGAAAAACTTTTGACAAAGGTAGACCAACTAGGATAAATACCATCAATTAGGTAGGAACCTAGCTCATACCTATTACCATTTACCTTAGACTGAAATTTTGGTGCCCATCCATTGACAACATTATCGAATAAAGGAGAAGCTCAAAGAACGTTGATATCGTTGTTTGATCCAGAAGCGCCGAAGAATGTATGCTAAATCCATGTATCGTAAGACGCCACAACCTTGAGCACGATGATTGACTTGTTATAACGGCCTTTGAATTGGCTAGCCCAAGCAGTATGACAATTCTTCCACTCCCAATGCATACAATCGAGACTTTCTATCATGCCAGAGAAGCCTATTTTGTCTGCCTTGCATAGAAGCCTCTTCAAGTGTTCACAATTTAGCTTGTGGAGGTATGTGGCTCTATATATGGCTTGAATTGCCTGACAAAAACGCTTCAGGTTCTTTATAGCAGTAGTCTCCGCAAGCCGGCAATAGTTGTTAGTTGAGTCTGCAGAGCACCCATTAGCTAGCATCCGAAATGCAGATGTGAGCCTCTGACGAGGTGATAGACTTTGTCGGCCTACAACATCTATCTTCCTTGCAAAGTAGTGGTCATGATTGACAACTGCGTTCAATATGCTTTCAAAAAGCTCTATCCTCGTCCAAAACCGCATCCGAAAATCATGAGCAGGAAATCTCGGACGCTCGATGAAATAATCTTTCATCATTCGGTCATGACACTTTTCTCTATCACCCTACACAAATGAACGCCCCGTGACAGAACCATGATGGCTAGATTTGGCATGATGCTCATATTGCATAAGCGAGTTTGCAAGTTCAACTTCGACATTGATCATTTCAGCATCCTCAATGTCAAGCCTTGCTTGGTATTGTACCGTCTACATTGCCCTATTACGCCTTCTTCTATCACCCATTCATGAGATATTGAGGATTTTTAGGAAACCAAAACACTTTAAAAGTTGAAAGATTTGTGAATATAGAAGATGATTGAAGGTTGAAAGATTATGTGATCAACTGATATTGGACTTGTGTTTATATAGAGGATGAAAGTTTGAACGATTGGTAAAAGTTGAACGTTTGGTGAAAGTTGAACGGTTGGTAAAAGTTAAAAGTTTGGTGAAAGTTGAAAGATTGGTGAAAGTTGAAGGCTTGCTTTGTGGAAAGATTTAGTGATTTTTCAATATTTATCTAAATTTAAATATTTTTAGATTAAAATGTTCATAAAATTAATTTACGAAGTCTACATAATTTTTTTTTTAAAGTTAATTTAAGAAAAAGATTAGCCAAAGTTCATTCTTTAAAAATCCCAGACTAAAATTTTAGAACATAAGGGTTGAAGTGGAAAAACTGTTCTTGGACTAAAAAAATTTGGTTTTTAGCCCAATAGTCGGAGATGGTCTAAAAGCATTTTAACAAATTTAGAAGCAGTCCAAACAGGTCCTTGATGAGATTAAGGGCTGGTTTGGTATTACTGTGCTTTGAAAAAAAAGCTGCTTCTGCTGTGCTGTGAGAATAAGTAGCTGTGAAATAAAGCAGCAGAGTGTTTGGTAAACTTTTTTGTAAAAGTGCTTTAGAAAAAAAAATGCAGTATTATAGTGTTTGGTAAACTTTTATGTAAAACATATGTGAAAAAAAGCCAGTTTTTCAAAGCTGAGTTTTGCAGCTTCTTGTTTTTGGCTTTTTTCACTCAAAACTGTGAAAAAAAGCTGAAGCTGAATGTTTACCAAACACAAAAACAGCTCCCAATTTTTTTTGATACCAACTTTTTTCAGAATCACCTCAGTACCAAACCAGGCCTAAAACATTTCCTTTACCGCCAAAATTTGGTTTCCCGCTCAAGCATCTACCGTATCGTCGTTTTTCTACCAAAACGACTGCGTATTCGGTTTACTGTTCCTTAATTCCACATTTGCATCTCCCTTCTTCTCTGCAACCAAAGTCCGTCTCTTTCTCCTCCTGCAAATGCGATGGCATCTGATCGGAGCTCCGGCGACTCAATCGCCGACTGCTGCAAAACGCAGCGCATCGTCCTCTTCCTAGACCTCAACCCACTCCTCCACCTTCAAAACCCAGCTCCATTTCTCAAAGCCCTCCTCGCCGCCGTCAAAACCATCCTCTCTTTCCCTCCTCTCTCCGCCTCTCTCTTCGCCTCCAGACCCTTCTTCTCCTCCCTCTCTCCGCTGGTCTCCTCCTCCAAGCTCCCCACTTCTCTCTCCCTCTCTTTCCACCTCCCCGGCCCCACTTTCAATTCCCTCTCCCAAACCCTCAATTCCCTCCCCGCATTTCGCCGCGACCCGGCATCGCCGCCTCCTTGCGCCAGCTCGTGCACAACTACGCCTGGGACCCCGTGATCTGCGATCGAATGACGGGTATGTTCTCGAATAGTGATTCGGTTGCTGTGAGGTCTAATTTGGTAGTTCTGTTTTCGCCCGTCTGTGTGTCTGCAAACTGTTTGACAGAATTCCTGAATGTGGGTGTGGGTGACGAGTCTTTGGAAAATGTGAATGCGTTTTCTGGGAGATTTCGGGGTTTCTTTGAGAATGTGAACGATGCATTTCTGAGTAGAGATATTCAGTGTAGCTGGGTTGATGTCAGGTATGAATTAGAATGTGGTGAGGGTAAGGTTGGGAACGATGAGGATAAGACGAGATTTGGGTTTTTCAAGAGTGGGGTTAGGAGTTTGGGATGGGGATTTGGCTCGACTGGTTCGATTATTCTTGGTTCTGCTCTTGTTCCTTTTGGTTTGATTTATCCAGAGATTGGGATTTCATCCAAGTTTTTCGGTTGTGATGATAGTCATAAGAAAGTCAATGCGCAGTTGAGTCTCGAGATCTTAGATGTAAGTGGGAAGCCTTTGGAATGCAAGTTTTGTGATCTTCAATTGGTTGATTTGAAGATGTTGCCTAGAAATCCTAAATTCACAAACAAAAGGTGGTAAACTGAGAGAATTGTTCTGGTGGAATTTTGGCAAAGGCGTGACAAAGTTCCAGGTTAAGGCTTTGCAAAAGTACAATAGTTCATCCGTATATTGGTTAAATAAAAAGCGGGAAACAGACGCCCCTTCCGAGAGTCAAACTTCCCTTGTAAAATCTGGTGCTACTGGTGATTTGGTTGCTGCTGAGAGATCCCAAGGATATCAATGCAAGGCAGAAAAGCTCTGCCCTGTCTGTTAAAGCATCTGATTCAGAATCCGGATGGAGATACTTTTCCTTCACCTAGTACTAGATATGAATTGCAGATTTTTTTCCGGATGGAGATACTACAATCAGAGGTTGGTGCAAGTATTGCTGAATCTACGAAACAGAAATTTGTAAAACAGATTTGCTCGTTTTTGGAGAAAATTCGATGTCATCTGGACGGCTTCTTTGGTGACTGGAGTGTAGATGATTATGTTGAAAAGATCATAAAAAGCAGGTAATAAATCTGTACCACAGTTGAAAACCCCTACCTTTGAAATTATTCTTTACTTTATATAATGGATGTTTTACTGAGGCATTATGGCTTTCGCTGAAGGGCTATAGCACATGCTACATTCAGTCTATCATTCATTTCTCAACAAATACACATTTCCGGTGCCACTGTGTTCCACTTTCCTGTGGGATATTACTTCCTGTCTAACAAATCATGTCCTACTTACCTTTGCAACAGTGCTAAATAAGGAAAGTGGTTATCTTTATAATCTTAGATGAGTTAAGTGTCTTTCCTTATCAGTGTAGATTTACAGGATATAGGCCAGTTATGCGCACATCATACCCATGTTTTTCTGAACGAGTGAGGAATATGTTTATACAACTTTTGCAATATGCCAATAATAATGTATTAGTCTACAGTATGATCCTTGAAACGATGTAGCTTAAATAATTCATTCCTGCAATTAGTTTTCCGGAAGTACATGCGCAGGCGATCAATTTTTGTTTGAGATGGAAAATTAACTTCAGCAGATAGATTAATCTTTGAATTTGGAAATTTTCAGGTACTGTGAGACACTTGAAGATGTGGTTCACAAAATCTATACGATAATGGATTTGTTGCTGTTTGCTGATGAGGAAGAACTCCCTAATAGTTTACTCAACAGTGAGGATAGCAATCGATCCTGTAAAGAAAAACCAAAGAGTGTCGAAGTGGATGAAAGTATAGAATCTGGGACTCAGTATCAGCAGAAGGTGAGTCTCTTTGTCCGCTGAAAACTGATATTGGAAGACCAAGTGCCGAAGAGATCAAACAAAAGGACGACCATGCTGGCAAGTTACTGGAAGCTCAAGAGAAAAGAGAGAGGGCTCGGAGATTCGCTTCATCCACAAGATGGATGCCCGATCTGCAGAGAGTGTGGGCCCCAAAACAGCTGAAACCATTGAAACCAAAGTCAAATCCGCTTCGAAAGCTGTTTAAAAGGAAGGATCATAGAGGTTCATGTGATGACAGAGTGTGTGAAACCCCAATGACAGGAATCAAACGTTCATGCTCGCAATGCAGCTGGGATGACGATGAAGATTACCGAGAATACAGTAGCCAGCCGTGCGGCTCTGTTTCGAAAGCATTGTTCCAGGATGATGACCAGTGAACTTGAACTTCATCGAGACATGGAAAAAGCATATACATACCAAAAACAGCAGAAAAAAACCATTTAAAGTGCAAGCTTCTGTTGTTTAACTCTAATTGTCATTAATTTTGTGTAAAACAGTTCCTTTTTTTTGTGATTTGCAACATGAAATTGTTGGTATCACTGAGCTACTATTCCATTTGTTCAGTTCTAAATATTTCCGAATTCGAACAAAAAAATTATTAATAAAAATGTGTGATTTTTTATTTTCCGGAACCGTTACATCCCTCTTGAATTTTTCATACTAGAGAAACTTCAACTAGGTAATCCGATCTCGTTTTTCGTAGGGCACATGCTATATCATTTGTAGACCACATCTCACCAAAACACAAAATTTTATGTATTTTAGTCCCATCCAACTTTACATTGGTCTCTTTAATATGCTAGTTGCCCTTAAGTGGCATTCCTACTTAAGTTTTTCCGAAAGATTTGACATTCTATTTGTATGCACTGGATATTAAACATGTGGACCTAAGTGTTTAAAATATTGATATAGTTGGAAATATAAATATGCAAATTTATGGAAATATCAATGAATATATAGATATCAGCTATCTTCGATGGAAATTTACAATGGGGTAAGTATATCAAGTATACTCATTCAGATCTAGTCGAAATTAAAGAAAAAATTTATTAAAAAAATTCTAAAGTTTGAAATCTGCAATAGGTTTTAGCAAAATTTTGTAGTTAATTGGTAAATATTGTTGATATTTGTTGTTTTCTTATATCTCGCCGATATAGGATGAAGTTTGCATTTCACCCTTCTTTTCCTTATGGACCCTTAATTTTAAAGATATTTCGACGAAAATATCGACAATGCCGTGAATATTTTAAACATTGGTGACTGGTCTAAACTAAACTTACCCAAACCCACTTTCACATCACCACAATCCAATTCATGAGAGCCGTTACTTGCTAAATGTTGCCCCATACACGAGTCATTAACTCGTTTAGAAAGTGTTTTTAAATAATTGAAACCACTTGAGAAAATAATTTTGAGCTCCAAAAGCACCTGAAGTGTTTCATCAAAGAAGCACTAGTTTAAGTGTTTTTGGATGATTAACTTGCATTTTTATTAAAGATTAGTTGTATAAACATTTTTTTTTCTTTCTAAAATCGCTTTAGTAATTTGAAAGACTCCCTAAACGTGTTCTAAATTTTATCTGAAAATTTTTTCGGACTGCGAAATTAAAGCATCGTGATTAGATCCAAGTCCTTGGCCAATGGCCACCTCAGCTAAAATCCAAGATGTATATAGCAGCCAGGAATTTTGGTTACAAGCATATTCCATTTGGTTTCTATCCACAAACTTCCAAAACGTTCAATTGATGTTAAAACACTTTGTATATTTTGTTGTGTTTCCAACACACCAAATGTTTTTGACGATGACAAGGCTGTGTTGATTCCCCACATATTGTTTCATGATTATCTCATCTACGGACTATGCATACAACTATGACCTTTCATCAGACTTTTTGTCAAATTTGATGGCTTTTTTCACCTAATGTTGACCTTAAAAATTATAAAGCCTACGTGGTGCGCAGGCCGAATAACTAATAAGCTAACTAAGTCCTTCGATTGAATACGGGGCGTGCCAACTCGTCGGCCGAGCTCGGCTGAGGAGTAAAATTCGTTGTGATCGCATTGAGTGCGTTGCTGACTTTTTAATCTTGCGACTGCGACCGAAGAAGGAACATTCTCGGTCTTTGGGTTCTAGAGCTTGAAGATGAGGCTGCTAGTTCTACGAAGTTCACAAATCGTCGGTACCCGATTCGGTCACCGTGATTATATTCGTAAGAGTATAAGCACGTCGAATCTACACCAGACTATACAGACACAAATATTCAAATGTGATGTATGTCTTGATGGTGAACGTGGTTCGGCCGTTAGAATGCTGAACTCTAAAACTCACTTGTAAATATCCGATCATAAAATCACTCGGCGTCCGATACGCCGAATGTCGTAACTCATAACACCTTACTTCGCCGAGAGGGCTGATAAGATAACCCCTGCCAATAAAGATTCGAAAACCCTTCTCGGTCAAGACTTGGATAGGTAACCAGTCGGCCTCGACGCAGTGTTGTTTATCCAAATTGAAGGTGCTTCTCGGTCGACTGATTCTACGGCAACAGTGCTGTTTATCCAAACTGAAGGTGTTCGCCGGTTGCCTCCACAATACTGTTTATCCAAATTGAAGGTGTTTTGGCGGAAAAAGAAAAGGAAAAATCTCAAGGTGTTTGAGAGGTTTTGCGCAGGACAATTGTATGTTGAATTGAAGGTCTCATTTCTGCTGCACGGCGTCTGTATTTATAGGAATATATTTTCTGTTTAGCACGGTCTGGATAATAAGTAGAAACCGACTGAAACTCAAACTCGTGAAAAATAATAATCTGCGACATAGGTGCCAAAGCCTATCTTCAGATGGTTGATTCTTCAAAGATAATAAAACCCACCTTGACTTGTCCCATCGTAATTAAAAACCTAGCCTAGCTAGGCTTTCTTTTCTTGTCATAATTCTATCACCCATCCATACATCCTGATCCCATTTAATGAATTTCAAACCATTTAAAATTCATTTCTGACTACTTGTCAATCAACCTAACCTACTTAGGTTTTCTATTCACCATTATCCAAAACTTGCAGATCCATGCTATGCCACGTGAAGAGTCCAAGCCAAGCTGTTTTAATTCACACGGTACATTGTTACCAAATCCAAATTAACTCGGATTGTTCTGCTTGCTTCTACGTTGAGGTTGTGATTTGCATCCCACTTATTTTGTACAAGATAATATCAAGATAACTCACAATTAAAAAATAATTATTATGATAAAAAGATCATAATATTACCCTTTAACAATAATAAAATTATCTTCACTTTTATCCGACGGCGTGGAGCTATGCTTATTCAACGGCCTTGATTGCACGAGCCGATGATGTAAATTTGAGTCCAAACATTGCCCCCTAGTTTCCTTAAGCTTCGGCTCATAAACCGAATGGTCAAGGAAAATACTTGTCAACGCACATCAAAATTTCCTCAGCTTCGGCTAGATGACTTTAAAACTCGCAACTCCATCGAATGGTCAAGAAAAACATATGGCCAAGAACTACTGAGAAACCACCGAGATATTAAAACAAATCCCCTATTTTCAAGCAGGATTTCAAGGGCACGAACTCCAAAACTGGCCTCAAATTATTATATATATATTTATTTATTTTTTAGTTTGGCCAATCCCCCATTGTGGGGATCCCATTCGAATTGCAAAAACACAACTAGACCATTAGCATCTTTCTTTTACTGTAGTTACCATGCAATGGAAAAAAAACCATGATTGCATTGCCGAGCAACAACTCATGCTCGCCGAGCTTGGAAAACGTTGGCATACATATATATATATATATATATCCGATAAATTGGCGAAACCATACCAGAAGGGTCTTGTTTTCCATTATTCGAAGGGATGCCGCGTGTATACACCAAATGGCCACAAAAAAAATGGCCTATTTGTTAGTAACAGCTCAGCAACTTCTACTAAGATTTTATTGCCAAAGGCATGGTATTCTCGGTCAAGACATTTACACCAAAAATACTGTTTGAGCTCAACAAACACCCATCAAATCAAACATCAAGTTCGGCCAGGGAAGAGGCTGCCTCGAGCAGCAGTAGCAGCTGTACTTAACCTTTAAAGTCGAGCCCGAGCAGCTTATTATCTCCATCTTCGACAACCCGAGTGTCAACAATCATGAAAGAAGCATGATGGCACTGCTAATTATATATATTGTTGATCCTAAAAATTACAAAACCTACGTTGCGCGCAAGCCAAGTAACTAATAAGCTAACTACGTCATTCGGTTGAATGCGGGGCGTGCCAACTCGTCGGCCGAGCTCGGCCGAGGAGTAAAATTCGTTGATGTCGCGTTGAGCGCGTTGTTAACTTCTTTATCTTGCGACTGCGACCGAGGAAGGAACACTCTCGGTCTTTGGGTTCCAGAGCCTAAAGACAAGGCTGCTAGTTCTGCGAAGTTCATAAATCGTCGACGCCCGATTCGGTCACTGTGATTATATTCGTAAGAGTATAAGCACGTCGAATCAACACCAAATTATACGGACACAAGTACTCAAATGTGATGTATGTCTTGATGGTGAATGTAGTTCGGCCGTCAGAATGCCGAACTCTGAAACTCACTTATGAGTATCCAATCATAAAATCACTCGGTGTCCAGTACGCCGAATAATGTAACTCGTAACACCTTACTACGCCGAGAAGGCTAACAAGGTGACCTTTGCCAACAAGGATTCGAAAACCCTTCTCGGCCGAGACTTGGATAGGTAACCAGTCGGACTCGACGCAGTGCTGTTTATCCAAACTGAAGGTGCTTCTCGGTCGGCTGATTCTACGACAACAGTGCTGTTTATCCAAACTGAAGTTGTTCGCCGGGTGCTTCCACAGTGTTGTTTATCCAAACTGAAGATGTGTCGGCAAAAAAGGAAAGGAAAAATCTCAAGGTGTTTGAGAGGCTTTGCGCAGGGCAATTGTATGTTAAATTGAAGGTCCTCTTTTGTTGCATGATTTCTTGTATTTATAGCACCTATTCCTTGAGACTGAATCGAACCCCTATCTAGATTGGGAGTCCTTGTCCCGTTCCAACTTTACTTCGAACAAACCTGCTCCCATTAGGACTTTGAACTTTCCCCCCTTCCGAGGCTTTATTCCTTGCTGGTCGGGAATCCTGGTTGCACTAGGACTCCCTCGACCCTTTTTATTTATCTGGACCACTCATTCTTAGGATAGGACTCGACCGACCCTGCTAACTGGCCCGGAACCTATCACTCGGCCCATAACATTTCACACATCTTTGGGCCGAGCACAACCCTCTGCTCGGCCCAACAATATTATTTCGGGCCCAAACATATATATATATATATATATGTATGTATGTAATAAACCCATTGTTAGCAACGCAGCAAATAAACATTTCAGAAACTAGCAAACTAAGCCGAGGTCGAGAAAAGGTAGGTTGATAAAAATTAGGACGAGCTCAAGAAACATTCGGCCGAGAAAAACCTTTCTTGGCAGTTCGGCCTGCCCACCAATCATGAATATGCCGCTGTCTCCTATTGAAATATATGCATTAACCATGCATTATTCCACCGTTCACCAAAACCAATCTTTGAAAAGCCAACCTTTGAACAGTCAACTCCATCCAAAGCATGGGGTTGAGGCACCTTTATTTCAAACATGGGTATGGCACGACCTTTGAAGCTTTAAACAATTTTGTGTTCGTCCAAATCTCTTTAGCTTTTTGTAGTTCTTTCATTCGGCCGACTCTAAAGCCAATCTCGTTGAGTGAAGATCGGGCTACACGAATGCCTAACTGCAAAAGTCCTTTTTTTCTCGGCTTGGCTAAAGAAACAACCTTTTAAACCGAGCACACCATCTTTTGGATTGCGGCACCATCTTGTTACCCTCCTTTATTTCCTTAAGTATCGGCTGTTCAGCCGAATGGTTAAGAAAATAAATTCTTATTCATTTTTCAATATATTTTTTTTATAAGTCAAAATGGTTGTATGCCCCCTTATTTTCTTATATATCATCGGCTCAAACAGCCAGATGGATAAGAATATATAAAAAGAAAACTGAAATCTAATATATGGGAATAAGAGTGGCCGATCCATGAGAAGGTGGAGGCCAACGATGTTTTATTCCTAGTTGAGATCTTTCCATATTAAAATTCTCAATTTGATTTCACTTTAGGCCGAATAACAGATCGTCTCCAAATATGTTCGGCTTGACGAAAGATTTTTTATCATTGGTTGCCGAATGTGTTGAATAATTATTATGCCCCCTAGGCATAATTTCGACTTTTAATTCAAACAACTTAGCCGAATGAGATTTATCTATATCGGCTTTATCACCAATAACCATGTCAATTGGCGTAGTTTCGGTATCTAAAACCATGTCTCCAATTACCATATCAATTGATGTGGTTTTATGGTCTGAAGTCGTGTATTGGTCTTGTTCATCATTGGAACACTCATCTGACAAATCATCTTCTGAGTCAATCTTTGGCTCAAAAACTTAAACATTTTCTTCTAGGCCTACCACACTTTTAGTCTCGACCGAGACAACAGGTGGCCTATGTGTTTCTTTGGCCGCCTTGGCAGTTTCCTGAGATCGAATTTTGATTGTGGGCGGAGTGAAAAATTACCCCCCGGCCCTAGGACTTAACCATTTTTCAAATGGAATTGATTTGTGTTTGTACCATACTTGACCAATCTTGAAACTACTAAGCACCGGTCAACAACATACCGTCAAGGACCCACAAGACTTTTCCTCCAACCAGGAGGCCAATCACAACACGACACATGTCAGTATCAGAAGCCAATCACAAAGCGACACGTGTCGATATCAGAGGCCAATCACAACACGACACGTGTCAATGTCAGAACAAAGCTAGAAACTCTCTTCTATAAAAGGGGATCATTCTCCCACAATAATCCCTAATGTCATTTGTACTAAACTATTCACTAGAACTCACAAAAAGAGAGCTTGAACCTATGTATTAATGTAAACCCTTCACAACTAATGAGAACTTCTCTACTCCGTGGACGTAGCCAATCTGGGTGAACCACGTACATCTTGTGTTATTTGCTTCCCTGTCTCTATTCATTTACATACTTATCCACACTAATGACCAGAGCAACCTAGCGAAGGTCACAAACTTGACACTTTCTGTTGTACCAAAGTCCTCACCGATTTTGTGCATCAACAATTTGTAATCAGAAACGTAAGGAAAACGTTCTTCATCTAGCCAGGCATTAAATCGAGCCCTGTCTTCGTCTACCCATTGCTCTTGTAGGGTAATAGGAGCTTTTATTCCCAACATGTAGGCGAATGATTTTTGCCTGGCTCTCATGCCACGAAGAAGTTTTACCGCTTCCCATGATTTTTTATCCTCCTCAAGGCATTTTCTATTCTCCTCAAGGCGTTGTGTATTCTCCTCTCTGGTTCTTTTCAATTGCTCAAGAAGCTCGTGCAATCGGCTATATGGAGCCGGATTGACATCTTGATATATCATATGAACTTCGTAGTTTTAGCACTGGGTCCCACCGGGCGTGCCAAAATGTTGACCCTAAAAATTACAAAGCCTATGCAGCGCGCAGATCGAATAACTAATAAGCTAACTAAGTCATTCGATTGAATGCGGGGCGTGCCAATTCGTCGGCCGAGCTTGACCGAGGAGTAAAATTCGTTGTGATCGCGTTGAGCGCGTTGCTGACTTCTTAATCTTGCGACTGCGACCGAGGAAGGAACACTCTCGGTCTTTGGGTTCTAGAGCCTGAAGACGAGGCTGCTAGTTCTACGAAGTTCATAAATCGTCGGTGCTCGATTCGGTCACCGTGATTATATTCGTAAGAGTATAAGCACGTCGAATCGACACCAGACTATACGGACACAAATATTCAAAGGTGATGTATGTCTTGATGGTGAACGTGGTTCGGCCGTCAGAATGTTGAACTCTAAAACTCACTTGTGAATATCCGATTATAAAATCACGCGGTGTCCAATATGTCGAATGTTGTGACTCGTAACACCTTACTTCGCCGAGAGGGCTGATAAGATGACCCCTGCCAATAAGGATTCGAAAACCCTTCTCGGCCGAGACTTGGATAGGTAACCAGTCGGCCTTGACGCAGTGCTGTTTAGTAAACTGAAGGTGCTCCTCGGTCGGCTGATTCTACGGCAACAGTGCTGTTTATCCAAACTGAAGGTGTTCGCCGGTTGCCTCCACAGTGCTGTTTATCCAAAGTGAAGGTGTGTCGGCGGAAAAAGAAAAGGAAAAATCTCAAGGTGTTTGAGAGGTTTTGTGCAGGACAATTGTATGTTGAATTGAAGGTCCCCATTCTGCTGCATGGCGTCTGTATTTATAGGAATATATTTTCTGTTTAGCACGGTCTGGATAATAAGTAGAAACCGACTAAAACTCAAACTGGTAAAAAATAACTGATCTGCGACATAGGTGCCAAAGCCTATCTTCAGATGGTTGATTATTCAAAGATAATAAAACCCACCTTGACTTGTCCCATCGTAATTAAAAACCTAGCCTAGCTAGGCTTTCTTTTCTTGTCATAATTCTATCACTCATCCATACATCCTGATCCCATTTAATGAATTTCAAACCATTTAATATTCATTTCTGACTACTTGTCAATCAACCTAACCTACTTAGGTTTTCTATTCATCATTATCCAAAACTTGCAGATCCATGCTATGCCACGTGAAAAGTCCAAGCCGAGCTGTTTTAATTCACGCAGTACACTGCTACCAAATCCAAATTAACTCGGCCTGTTCTGCTTGCTTCTACATTGAGGTTGTGATTTGCATCCCACTTATTTTGTACAAGATAATATCAAGATAACTCACACTTAAAAAATAATTATTATGATAAAAAGATCATAATATTACCTTTAATAATAATAAAATTATCTTCACTTTTATTTGACGGTGTGGAGCTATACTTATTCCACGGCCTTGATTGCACGAGCTGATGATGTAAATTTGAGTCCAAACACCTAATTAAGTAGTTAAGGCCACGCTTCATAACTATCTAGTTTCTAATTTCGGGATCTCTCAGTTAGCATGTTATAATTCTCTCTAGAAGTAATTTTTCTTTAAATATTATTTTGAAAGTGCTTTTAAAACAAGTAAAGGAGCTTTAATGGATTTTTAGGTTGAAAAAACATTTAAAGTGCTTTTTGAAAAAAAAACACACGCGAAACACCTCAAGTGTTTTTTCCAAAAGCACTTGCATTCTTATGAAAAATATAAGAAGCGCTTACGTGTGTAAGTGGTTTGTGAAGAAAGAATTTCCAACCCGACCTAACTTAATCGACGTTTTATGTGAAACTTGGACTAAACAGGCCTTATCTAACTTGACTGAAGAGGTCCCAAGAAGAAGACTGGCACCCATTTCGTACCTGCAAAACACGTCCGTCATACTTTTCTTCCCCTAAACCTTAACCAATAAGTCTCCTACACCTATAAGTACACGTCTCACCCAAGCACTTTGAGCAACAACCCAAAAAAACACATATAAAAATGGCATCCAAAACACAAACCCTAGCCCTAACTCTGTCCCTCTTGGTCCTCATTTCTTCATGCAAGTCCTCCCAAGCCGCCGGAATTGCGATCTATTGGGGCCAAAACGGTAACGAAGGAACCTTAGCAGATGCTTGCAACTCAGGCAACTACCAGTTTGTTAACATAGCTTTCCTCATTACTTTCGGAAACAACCAAACCCCTGTCTTAAACCTCGCCGGCCACTGCGACCCCGCTAGTGGTACTTGCACGGGGCTGAGTGCCGACATCAAAACCTGCCAATCAAAAAACATAAAAGTCCTCCTCTCGATTGGAGGGGCCTCCGGAAGTTACTCTCTCACTTCAGCTGATGATGCAAGGCAAGTTGCTGATTACATCTGGAACAACTTCTTAGGTGGTCAGTCAGCTTCGCGCCCGCTTGGGGACGCGGTTTTGGACGGCGTTGATTTCGACATTGAGGCGGGTGGTGGGCAGTTCTATGATGAGCTCGCCAGGTCACTCAACGGACACAACGGACAGGCAAAAACGGTCTATTTAGCCGCAGCTCCACAATGTCCGATCCCGGATGCTCACCTAGACAGCGCAATCCAAACCGGTTTATTTGACTACGTTTGGGTTCAGTTCTACAACAACGGCCAATGCCAGTATGCAGACGGTAATGCCGACGCTCTTTTGAACAGTTGGAACCAATGGGCCTCGGTTCCAGCCACCCAGGTGTTCATGGGGTTACCGGCGTCTACTGATGCCGCGGGCAGCGGATTTATTCCTGCTGATGCTCTCAAGTCACAAGTCCTTCCAACAATTAAGAAATCGGCCAAGTATGGAGGAGTTATGCTTTGGAACAGGTGGTATGACATTAACAGCGGTTATAGTGCATCCATTAAGGACAGCATCTAATTAACTTCTCTGCCTCAATAGATGATACTACTTATAATAAAGTGTGTTGGGGATGATGACGCATCATTCCTTACCTTTTGAATAAAACATGCAGATGTATTTTTGGGAGAGATCTTTTACTTATTCAGAATTTGGGTAGTACAATACATTATATAAGTGGAGGCATATTTAAAAAAATAAAAATTTTCTTTACTTATATAATAACATGTGGTGCACCATTCCGTATTTCTAATACACTAAAAAATTCTTGTATATTTTACGATAAAACATGTTATTGCATGTACTAATTTTTTAAATTGAATAAACTATGGTACATAAAGGGTGATGTGATGTAGTTACTATGAAATGAAGCTATACGTCCAAATATATGAGTGAGGACCCTCTCTCCAAATAAATTGTCGGGTATCATTGTCAATGGTTTTACATGATAGGTAGGCACTGTGTGTATGAAGGCTAACTAGCTCATATTGTAAAGGCTAGCTAGCTTTATACTTATCCAAAGGCTCTCTCAAATTTGGAATGAAAGTATCACATAATAGTATAAAGCTAGCCTTTGAATGAAAGTATCACGGGTGAAGTGGTACTACTGTATAACTTAATAACTTCTTGGAGGGATCACGTCCAATATTGTCCCAAAAAATTTTGAGCATTAGATTTTGATTTTTATATTTTCAAACAAAGATCTAACTATTGAAATACATAGAGTACTAAGTGAAGAAACCAGAGAATACTAAGAGACTTGTTTTACTGAATATTCCTCTTCTCATTTACTTTGTTTTCTTAATTACAAATGTGTTTCTTAGTACATATATATAGCTGAAGCTATGCACAAGGTTTTCTCTAACAACTGTAACAAACATAACAAATCTAGGTAATTATTATTACAACTATAACAGAAATAATATCCTACACTATATGAGCTGTCATGACTTGGCATCTTTATCTTTACACCCCCTCAAGCTGAGCTTGGACATACTAGGAGTACCAAGAGAAAGCTTGGATTGAAGAAATAGAAACCGATTTTTAGATAAGGATTTAGTATGAATATCAGCAATCTGGTCCTCACTGCAAACATACTTAACTTGAATCAGATTGGCAATGACAAGCTCCCGTATATAGTGGTAATCAATCTCCACATGTTTAGTGCGGGCATGAAAGACTGGATTGGAAGCAAGAGAGATTGCAGAGATATTATCACACCAAATAGTAGGCTTAACAGAGGACAGGAACCCAAAATCTCGAAAAAGCTTACAAACCCAAGTTATTTCAGCAGCAGTATGAGCGAGAGACCGGTATTCAGCCTCAGTAGAAGAACGAGCTACTGTAGGCTGCTTTTTAGCACTCCAACTGACTAAATTTGAGCCAAAAAAGACACAAAATCCACTCGTGGATCGCCGATCAAAGGTACAGCCAGCCCAGTCCGCATCAGAAAAAGCAGAAAGAGTAAGAGGACCTTTGTGAAACCAGATACCATGGGAAGAGGTACCTTTGAGAAATCTAAGGATTCGCTTGGCAGCCTGCATATGAGAATCCGTGGGAGCATGCATGAATTGGCATACTTGATTTACAGCAAAAGAAATATTAGGCCTAGTCCAAGTTAAATACTGAAGGCCACCCACAATAGATCGATACTCAGAAGGATTATCCAATGGTATACCACTATGATCCAGTTTAATAGTGCCTATGGGTGTAGAGCAAGGCTTAGCACCCTCCATTTTCGTCCGTTGCAACAAGTCCAGCAAGTATTTGCTTTGATGCAGAAAGAGCCCTGCAGTGGTTCGTTGAACTTCAAGACCCAAGAAATAATGTAAAGGACCTAAGTCCTTGACAGGGAACAAAGAACTCAGTTGCTAAATGAACAGATTGCACACAGATGAATCAGGACCACTAACCAAGATATCATCCACATAAACAAGGACAATAACCAGAACTGGATCTTTAAGAACAAACAGAGAGGCATCAGAGGAAGACTGAGTAAAGCCAAGAGACTGGAGAGCTTGAAACAACTTATCAAACCATGCACGTGGAGCCTGTTTGAGGCCATACAAAGATTTCTTGAGTTTGCACACATGATTTGGGAAGTTCGAATCACTGAAACCAGGGGGCTGAAGCATGAAGACATCTTCTTGTAAGTCACCATGCAGAAATGCATTACTAATATCAAGTTGGTGCAAAAACCAATCGAATTGCACTGCAAAGGTCAACAAAATCCGAATCGTAACAGGCTTGGCTACGGGACTGAAGGTTTCTTGATAGTCCAGGCCTTCTTTTTGATGAAAACCCTTGGCAACAAGCCGGGCTTTATACCGGTCAATAAAGCCATCAGGCTTTTTCTTGACGCGAAACACCCACTTACAGCCGACAACATTCTGAGAGGAAGAAGAAGGAACTAAAACCCAGGTACCAGTAGATAGTAGTGCATTAAACTCTGCTTGCATAGCAGATCGCCATTCAGCAAACTTAGAAGCTTGATTATAGGTTGTGGGGACATAATCATGAGAGGAGAGTAAGGGATGTTTGGTAGCAGTATAGGCTTTGGGTTTAAAAATACCATTTTTAGACCTAGTAACCATGGGATGAAAATTTGGAACTGGTAAAGGAGACAAGGAGGAAGATGGTGAAGGACTTAAAGGGGTTGGGAAGGGAGAAACAGGAGAAGTAGGAACAGGTAAAGGAGAAGAGATAGAAGGAGAACTGGGAAGAAAAAAGGATCAGAGAGAAACAGGAAATTGCAGATCAATATTAGGAGAGACAAGAGGAACAGAAACAGAAGCAGTAGCAGGCTTGGGAGCAAAAGGAAAAGACTGTTCATTAAACAAAACATGCCGAGAAATATAGACTCAGGCAGTGGCCATATCTAAGCACCGATAACCCTTGTGTTGCAAACTATAGCCAAGAAACACACACTGCTTGCTTTTGCCATCAAGTTTAGAATGAACATAAGGTTTTAACCATGGATAACAGCTACACCCAAAAACCTTGAGCCGAGTGTAATCAGGTAATGTTCGAAATAATAACTCCCAAAGAGACTGTGCAAGACCAGAAATAGGTAACCGGTTGATCAAATAAGTAGCAGTAGACAGAGCTTCAACCCAATAGACTTGAGGAACATGAGATGCTACTAACAGTGTCCGAGCTGTTTCAACAAGATGGCGATGCTTACGTTCTACACAGCCATTCTGTTCAGGTGTGTGTGGACAACTGAACTGATGAAAAATCCCATGTAAAGCAAGATAAGACTGAAAAGAAGTACTAGTAAATTCACCCCCTGAGTCAGAACGAATAGCTTTTATTTGATTGCCAACTGATTTCTCCACATAAGTCTTGAAGGTTACAAAAGTAGAATACACCTCAGATTTTCTTTTCAAAGGAAAGAACCAGCTATATCTGGTGTAATCATCAACTATCAAAAGATAGTACTGAAAACCACTTACAGAAGAAACAGGGGCAGGTCCCCATACATCACAATGAAGTAAAGCTAGACTATGAGAAGTAGAGGAACCAACAGAACAAAATGGCAGTTTATGATTTTTAGCTATAGCACAATCCGAACAGAATAAGTCAACTGAGGATTTACCAGCTAGGGCAAGCTTATTACCAGAAATCACTTTACGAAAAATAGTAGACGAAGGATGACCCAATCGACTATGCCAAATCTTCACAGGAGCTTTAATACTGACCAGAGCAGAGTGAG
Organism: Pyrus communis; assembly: GCF_963583255.1. Taxonomy (NCBI): domain Eukaryota; kingdom Viridiplantae; phylum Streptophyta; class Magnoliopsida; order Rosales; family Rosaceae; genus Pyrus; species Pyrus communis. The sequence continues at coordinate 1,687,964 of NC_084818.1, forward strand.
AACTTGAAGAGGAAAGACCAGGCAGAGGAGAGCCTTGCAGATGATAGGATCCATCCTTAACGGGTCCCCGCAAAAGCATCTTCCCCGTAGAACGATCCTTGACAAGAAATCCATCAGAATCAAGGGTCAATGAAACTGAATTATCGTTGACAAAGTGAAAGGCAGATAACAAGTTGTGCTTCATTTGAGGAACATGAAGGACATTGTTCAATTTAAAACAAGAACTAGGAGTACATAACAAAAAAGAACCAATATGATTGATAGACAGACCTTTACCATCACCAATATAAACTTTGTCTTCACCAGTGTAAGGAGGGGGAGAAGAGATGTTGGAGATGTCATTTGTAATGTGAGACGTAGCACCCGAGTCAATAAGCCAGGAAGGAGAAGAGGACTTGGATGTGTAATGGGCGCACATTGCAGCAAGCTTTGCTGGAGGAATTCGACTAGAAATATCTGGATTCATGCGATCAAAACAGTCAATGGCTTCATGACTGGAGTTCCCACAGATCTGACAGGGCATACGAAAACCAGAGGAGAATGGACCACGAGAACTAGAGTTGGAATGATGACCACGAGTTGAACCAGATTAGAATCCAGAATTGTAGTGGCCCCGATTGTTAAAAACACGAGAGTTGCGGCCACGATTAGAATTGTATCGAAAAGAATTATGAAGTGGAGAATGTTGAGCAGCCAAAGCTTGGGGTGGTGTAGGAAGAAGCGGTGGTGCAGCTTGAGCCGAGAGAGCATGAAATGGTTCAGTGCTTGGAGAGGATGCAAGTTTCTTCCGGCGAGTCATGGAAAGTTCCTTGGTGAGTAATAACCCATGGAGTTCATCAAGAGAAGTGGAAGACATACGGAGCATGATAGAATCAATGAATGATTCAAACTCATCAGGAAGACCAGCCAGTGTAGCAACAATAAGATCACGATCGGAGACCGAAGCACCGGCAACAGTAAGAGAATCAGAAATCTCTTTGATCTGTTGCAAGTAATCACCCATGGATTGAGAACCTTTCTGAAGATTCTGAAGACGAGAATGGAGCTGATGAATATGGGCATCAGAAACACCACCAAAACGCTGCTCAAGTTTGAGCCATAGATCTCTGGATGAAGAAACACCAACCGTGAATGGAACAACTTCCTCAGAGAGCGTGGAATTAAACCAGATGAGAAGATTCTGATCCTTCTCATACCAACTCTCAAAAGTAGGATTCAGAGATCGATCTGGTAGAAACGGCGCCGGACACGGTTCAGATCCATCAACAAGACCAAGAAGCTTGTAGCAACGAAGAATTGGGGCAAAAAGAGCACACCATGGCAAATAGTTCGAACGATTGAGCTTGATCGGGACCATGCTACCAATGTCTTGAATAGTAAGAGATGTGTACGATTGAGACAAATTAGGGTTTGAAGCGGACGAATTCGGCAGAATCGGAGAAGAGGAGTCAGGAGGTAGCGCCATCAGAAATCAAGATCAAGAAGACAAAATCAAGATCAGAGAATCAATCAACCAGCAACAACTTACAAGACGAAGAACAGATCAGAGATTGGAGAAGAAATCTCAGCGGAAGAGATCAGGATCGAAGAGTGCCGTGAGGCGGTGGCGATGGATACCATGAAGAAACCAGAGAATACTAAGAGACTTGTTTTACTGAATATTCCTCTTCTCATTTACTTTGTTTTCTTAATTACAAATGTGTTTCTTAGTACATATATATAGCTGAAGCTATGCACAAGGTTTTCTCTAACAACCGTAACAAATATAACAAATCTAGGTAATTATTATTACAACTATAACAGAAATAATATCCTACACTATATGAGCTGTCATGACTTGGCATCTTTATCTTTACTAAGTACTCGGAAGTACCCAATAAAGTCCCTCCAAAGTCTCCCATCTTGTTACGATGCCAAGTGACATCATTGTATTAGACAGGGAAGATATTTTTGTGGTTGGCGGCCGCTCCTGAGGTGTCCAGGAGTGGGTATATTCCGACTGCTTTGCTGAAATATATGTTGCTCTAAGTGGCAATTCTACTGAAATTTCTCCGAAAAATTTGACATTCCATTTGCCTACACCGGATAGTAAACATGCGAGTCTAAACTCTAAATTAAACTAACCCAAACCCATTTTCACATCACCACAATCCAATTCATGAGAACCATTACTCGCTAAATGTTGCCCCATACATGAGTAATTAAACTCGTTTAAGAAAATTTTTTAAATGATTGAAAACGATTTTAGAAAAAATGTTTCTAAAAGTATTTTCAGTCATTTAAAAGCACTTTTTAAATGTTCAATCATTTAAAAGCACTTCCTAAATGTGCCCTAAATTTTATTTGAAAGTTTTTTTCCGACTGCGAAATTAAAGCACCGTGATTAGATCGAAGTCCTTGGCCAATGGCCATCCTCAGCTAAAATCCAAGATGTATATAGCAGCCAGCAATTTTGGTTAAAAGCATATTCCATTTGGTTTCTATCTACGAACTTTCCAAAACGTTCATGTGATGTGATGGGATGATAAGTAGAGATTTTTCAATGATACACAGGGTACATCAAATGTAATAATATAATTGGTTGGAAACTTTAAAAAAAAAAATTCAAGCAATTTTATTATAACACTTGTTGTACCGGACCGTATTCCTGCACACTGAAAAAAATTTGGCTACGATATAGCTGTGTTGACTGTCCACTTATTGTCTCATCATATTTTTTTTTTGTCAAATTTGATGGCTTTTTAGTTTCGGAAACTCTCAATTAGCATGCTATAATTCTCTCTAGAAGTAATTTTTCATAAAATATCAGTTGGAAGTGCCTTTAAAACAACTAAAAGACCTTTGAAATCATAAAAAATTTAGTACTTTTAGGTTGAAAAAACACTTAATGCTTTCTGAAAAAACACATGCCAAGCACCTTAAGTGTACTTTTTTTTTTTTTTTTAAAAAAACCACTTGCATTTTTATGAAAATATAATAAGCGCTTTTGTGTGAAAGTGGTTTTGAAAAATGCATTTTCAACACGACCAAATTTAATTGAAGGTTCTAAGTTGTCGAGTGAAACTTGGACTAAGTAAACAGGCCCTAACTTGATTGACGCGGTTGCAAGCAGAAGACTGGCACCCATTTCTTACCCGCAGAACACGTCTGTCATACTTTATTTCCCCTAAACCGTAACCAATAAGTCTCCTGCACCTATAAGTACATGTCCCCTCCCAAGCACTTTGAGCAACAACCCAAAAAAACACATACAAAAATGGCATCCAAAACACAAACCCTAGCCCTAACTCTGTCCCTCTTGATCCTCCTTTCTTCATGCAAGTCCTCCCAAGCCGCCGGAATTGCGATCTATTGGGGCCAAAATGGCAACGAAGGAACCCTGGCAGATGCTTGCAACTCAGGCAACTACCAGTTTGTTAACATAGCTTTCCTCACTACTTTCGGAAACAACCAAACCCCTGTCCTAAACCTCGCCGGCCACTGCGACCCCGCTAGTGGTACTTGCACGGGGCTGAGTGCCGACATCCAAACCTGCCAATCACAAAACATAAAAGTCCTCCTCTCGATTGGAGGGGGCTCCGGAAGTTACTCTCTCACTTCAGCTGATGATGCAAGGCAAGTTGCTGATTACATCTGGAACAACTTCTTAGGTGGTCAGTCCGCTTCGCGCCCGCTTGGGGACGCGGTTTTGGACGGCGTTGATTTCGACATTGAGGCGGGTGGTGCGCAGTTCTATGATGAGCTCGCCAGGTCACTCAACGGACACAACGGACAGGCAAAAACGGTCTATTTAGCCGCAGCTCCACAATGTCCGATCCCGGATGCTCACCTAGACGGCGCTATCCAAACCGGTTTATTTGACTACGTTTGGGTTCAGTTCTACAACAACGGCCAATGCCAGTATGCAGACGGTAATGCCGACGCTCTTTTGAACAGTTGGAACCAATGGGCCTCGGTTCCGGCCACCCAGGTGTTCATGGGGTTACCGGCAGCTCCTGAGGCCGCTCCGAGCGGCGGTTTTATTCCTGCTGACGCTCTCAAGTCACAAGTTCTTCCAACTATTAAGAATTCGGCCAAGTATGGAGGAGTTATGCTTTGGAGCAGGCAGTATGACAACGGTTATAGTGCATCCATTAAGGACAGCATAAATTAACTTCTCTGCCTCAATGGATGCTGCTACTTATAATAAAGTGTGTTAGGGATGATGACGCATCATTTCTTACCTTTTGAATAAAACATGCATATGTATTTTTGGAGACATATTTACAGATTCGAAATTCGGTGGTACAACACATATTATATAAATAGATGCACATTTAAAAAACAAATTTTTCTCCACTTATATAATGGTATGTGATGTATCACTCTGTATTTCTGATAAACTGAAGAATTCATCGTATTTTTTACGATAAAACATGTTATTGCATGTACTAATTTTTGAAATTGAATAAAATATAGTTTTACATAAAGGGCGATGTGATGTAGTTATGAAAAGAAATTATAGGTCCAAATAAATTGTCTTGTATCATTGTCAATGGTTTTACATGATTGGCCGGCACTGTGTGTATGGAGGCTAGCTAGCTCATATTGTAAGGGCTAGCTTTATACTTATTCAAAGGCTCTCTCAAATATGGAATGAAAGTATCACATATTAGTATAAAACTAGCCTTTAAATGAAAGTGTCACGGTTGAAGTGGTACTACTGTATAACCTATTAATTTTTTGGAGGTATTGCATTCAATGTCTCAAAAAATTTTGAGCGGTACTACGGGTACTTTGAGGGGGCGTTTGTTTGCCCTCACTAAGTCGGACTGGACTGGACTGGACTAGCTATTAGTCCAATACCGTGTTTGTTCCATGCTGGGACTAACATTAATGAGACTAAAGGGGACTAGCATGGACAAAACTCTTCACTAAGAGGTCTTAGCGAGACCCCTCAATAACCATGGGACTAGCTAAGACTATCTTCTCTTTCTCGTCCTTGTCATGCTCAACGACCACTCCCGACAGACTCCTCGTCATCTCTGGTCACCTACATCAATCATTAACTTTCCGACTCTCTTTTAGATCCATTTCACAACCAACTTTCATATAAAATATACCAAATTGAAGCTGGGAGTGACAAGATTACGATTTTACCTAAATCGAGGCCAAAATGTGGTCGAATGTGGCCGGAAAATGGCCTGGAAGTCTTGGCCTGTTTGGGCTTCTTCAAATCCATGACAGATTCGAGCATGCAAAGCTAAGATCTCGGTCCAGGGATGGTGATGAATTTTTTGGCGGTGCTAACTTTATCCAATTTAACGAGGGTTAGCTGGAAAACACATCGGGAAACCTGTAACTCGTCGGGAAAATTGGAGCCGCGAGGTTCCGTTTGAACAACGCATAGCTAGAGAGGGAGGGAGGACAGAGAAATAGAGACTGGAATTAATAAGGAGTTTGACCAGGAATGAGAAAGAGACATGAATTGAGAGGTCTGAGAGGAAAAAAAGAGGGAGAGGGAGGGACGATGAGAGAAAAGGAAAAGAGTGGGACGGAAATGGTAGGAAAAGATGGAGAAAAAGATAAGATCATAATAAAATATTAATAATTTAATATTAAATAATATAATAGAATTTGTTATTATCCAGCTTCTTAGTCCAATACTGCACCAAACGCTTCACTAAGTTAGTCCAGTTTAGTCTAGTCTAAGCCAGTCCAGCTTAGTCCTTGAAGCTAATCCAATCCGAGATAGTTCGGCGCAACAAACACCCCCTGAATGTTTTAATTGTTATATTTTGATTTTTATATTTTTAAACAAAAGTTTAACGGTTAAAATGCATCGAGTACCGAGTACTCGGAAGTACCCAATAAAGTCCCTTCAAAGTCTCCCATCTTGTTAAGACGCCAAGTGACATCATTGTATTAGAAAGATATTTTTGGGGTTGCCGGCCGCTCCTTAGGCGGCCGTAAGTGGGTATATTCCAGCTGCTTCGCTGAATTCGGAAATTCTACTGGTGATAATAAAGAAGTCGTCGAAGTATGGTGGTGTGATGTTAAGTTTTGTGATGATAAAAGTGGATTTAGTTCTTCCATCATCGGAAGAGTTTGACTTTTGTAACTCAATGTTTTGGTTAGTCCCTAAAATATTATATCAAATAAATAGGATATCATTATCTTAATAAGATAAAGTGGTGCTATCTATGCACTTAATTTTATTTTTCACATATTCTCTTTTAATTTTTGTTATTTGATATTCTTCAATTCATTCGATCTAACAGCTGAAAATTGAGAGAAGTGTGCAAAAAATAAAAAAGAATTTGTGAATAGCACTCTAATAAGATATTGTCAGTTTGATAATTATACAAACGAATGTTGTTTAATTTTGTTTATGAAGTCCCTATCAACAATTTTTGTTTGACTTTTGACCTTAGTTAATAAATACCTCATTCCGTCGAGACCAGTTCAAGCGCTTACGATCTGTATAATCACGCTATCTATAAAATAACTTTCATAAAATTACGGACTCTCTCAATCTTGATCCTAACCTAGTCAACGTTCAACGGCCACGCGACAAACGGTATATGCTGCGGATATTATAAGGTGACAATCTGTCTCCTCAATCAAACTACTAAAAAAATTTAGACAGTTTGAGTAAAAATTTAAGACATTTCACTCAAACTGCCAAATTTATACTTAAACAACTTACTGTTCTAAAACATACACCCAAACTAATTAGGGGGAAATCGGAATACAAAAAGAAGCAGATAGGACCACAAAAGTGTGCAACAGAAGTAAAAACAACCAAAGCAAGAAACTATGACGACATTCCGCTGGAAGTACAACACAAAAGCTATCATTTGAAACTATCGTAGTGTAGACGAAGGAAATCTATGTTACGAGGGCGAGTTTTCCATCTACGTTGCTCCTAAACTTTTCGCATTTGAATGTTGTGAGTGGATTGGAGCTGCCAAATGGGCTGCCTGCCACTTTGAACGAGTGCGACTTCTCCTGCCTTTACCAATCCTTGCTCCTGTAAACAAAACACCAGAAAATGCACCTTCAGTGCTGGCATGATTGAATAGCATAGCTATATGTTCGTCCAAATCAGAACCAAAAATGTCCTATGAAAAAGTTAAAAGAAACGAAACTATGGATCCTGCCAAGATTTATTCAAGGATGGCACTTTAATTTAAATTACTCTACGTCGCCATAAATTTAGGAAATATGCAGCAAAACGTCACCTTCAGCACAGTCAAGGCATTGCTAAAGCTTGTTTCAGAATCTTCTGTGAACTCCATGTATATTGGACATACGCCTTTATACAAAGCCAATCTCCGTTGTATGCTCTTACTGCGTGGCAATCAAAGTACTTGCTAATGAATAGAACTTGCACAGCATATTTTGACTGATACAGTTACAAGTTTTAACTAAATGCCTTTGTGACAGGTAAATTGAAAACTCACTCATTCGTGAAGGCAAATATGGTCCCGGTAGGTCGGTTATGGCTCAATAGAATAGCCATAAAACCCGTTTTGGTAAAGACAACGACTGAGGCATCAAGAGTGTATTGGAAATCATGGTTGCATGGTAAGCAAACATCTCACTATGTGGTTCTGCAGAAATAAAGACTTCAGAGTCAGTTGTAGCTGAATGAATTTCCAACCAATTCTATTATGACACTTTTAATGTACTGGACCATGTTTCTGGCACACAGACAAATTTTGGCCATGATACGGCTGTGTTGATTCTCCACGTATTGTTTCATGATTATCATCTACTGACTATACATATAGCTATGACGTTAATCAGATTGTGTTGTTAAATTTGATATTTTATTTCACCTAATTAAGCGGTTAAGGTGACGCTTAATAACTATTTAGCTTTTAGTTTTGGAATCTCTCAAATAGCATGCTATATCTCTCTGGAAGTAATTTTCCATTATGTGTCTGTTAGAAGTGTCTTTAAAACAAGTGTTTTTAGGTTGAAAAAAATACTTAAAAGTGCTTTTGAAAAAAGCACACGCTAAGACCACACCCAACCTTGGACTATTTGCCAAATTTCCCCACTTATTCCCACCCCCCCCCCCCCCCCCCACCCCCCACAAAAACCCAACCTAACCCAAATATTTGGGCTAAAAGCAAAATGCCAAACCAAGGCCAAATACCCCCCAAGAAATAGCCTATAAACGCGTGGTCTCTCTCTTTCTGAGCCTAGTCTCAGCCTGATCACGCGCCAAACTCGCCCCACGTGAGCTAAGCCCTTCAGCGTCCGATAGGGTGGGACCCGCTGTCAGGGCCTGTGTCGGGCACTGTTATGAGCCCAACGACTCTTTTTATCATTCAATGACTATGCTTTTTGGACCGTTGGTTGATCCAACAGTCCAAATTCAAATTTTGTTTAAAAAAAAATGTAATTTTAAAATACATTGAATCCAACAGCTGAAATCGAATATAATCAAATCTAACAGCCCAAATTTAAATCCAACGGCTAAAATAATTATAAAGAAAAATTATTTAACTCAAAATTCACCAAAAAATTCTATAAATACCTATGTATTTGTTCAAACATCCACACAAAACTCAATTTTTTTCCTACAATTCTTCCAATTTTTCTTTCTACCATTTCTTTCCATTTCCAACTTGTTCAACATGGCAAGAGGGCATATTAGAGGTTGTAATTGGACATGTGAGGAAGATGTTGCTTTATGCTTGGCATGAGTTTCTGTTAGCCAAGATGGTGCAGTTGGCGCGAATCAAAAGAAAAAGGTTTTGTGGGATAAAATCATTGAAAAGTTCCATGAAAACTGCAATGGCGGCGGGAGGGACGGGCTAAAAGTTCAATGAAAAGTTCAATAAAGAGGTTTAGTGATTTTTCAATATTTATCAGAATTTAAATATTTTTAGATTAAAATGTTCATAAAATTAATTTATGTTAGTCTACATATTTTTTTTTAAAAAAAAAAGTAAATTTAAGAAAAAAATTAGCCTAAGTTCATTATTTAATAATTTCGGGCTAAAAATTTAGATCAGAAGGGTTGAAGCAGAAAAACTATTTCTAGGCTAAAAAATTTGATTTTTAACCCAAGAGTTGAAGATGGTTTAAGCACCTCAAGTGTTTTTTCTAAAAGCACTTGCATTCTTACGAAAAATATTAAAAACGCTTATGAGTGGTTTTTGAAAAAAGAATGTGCAACACGACCTAACTTAATTGACAAATTTCTAAGTTGTCAAGTGAAACTTGGACTAAACGGGCCCTAACTTGGTTGACGCGGATCCAAGCAGAAGACTGGCACCCATTTTGTACCTGCAAGGACACGTCTGTCATACTTCTCTTCCCCTAAACCTTCACCGACAAGTGCCCTGCACCTATAAATACATATACCCTCCCAAGCACTTTGAGCAACAACCAAAACAACACATACAAAAATGGCAACCAAAACACAAACCCTAGCCCTGACGCTGTCCCTCTTGATCCTCATTTCTTCATGCAAGTCCTGTCAAGCCGCCGGAATCGCAACGTATTGGGGCCAAAACGGCAACGAAGGAACCCTAGTAGATGCTTGCAACTCGGGCAACTACCAGTTTGTTAACATAGCTTTCCTCACGACTTTCGGAAACAACCAAGCCCCTGTCCTAAACCTCGCCGGCCACTGCGACCCCAGCAGTAGTACTTGCACGGGGCTGAGCGTCGACATCAGAGCTTGCCAATCCCAAAACATAAAAGTCCTCCTCTCGATTGGAGGGGCTGTCGGAAGTTACAATCTCACTTCAGCTGATGATGCAAGGCAAGTTGCTGATTACATCTGGAACAACTTCCTAGGTGGTCAGTCCGCTTCGCGCCCGCTTGGGGACGCTGTTTTGGACGGCGTTGATTTCGCCATTGTTATAGGTGGTGGGCAGTTCTATGATGAGCTCGCCAGGTCACTCAACGGACACAACGGACAGGCAAAAACGGTCTATTTAGCCGCAGCTCCACAATGTCCAATCCCGGATGCTCACCTAGACGGCGCAATCCAAACCGGCTTATTTGACTACGTTTGGGTTCAGTTCTACAACAACCCCCAATGCCAGTATGCAGACGGTAATGCCGACGCTCTTTTGAGCAGGTGGAAACAATGGGCCTCGGTTCCGGCCAGCAAGGTGTTCTTGGGTTTACCGGCAGCTCCTGAGGCCGCTCCGAGCGGTGGATTTATTCCTGCTGATGCTCTCAAGTCACAAGTTCTTCCAACGATTAAGAATTCGCCCAAGTACGGAGGAGTTATGCTCTGGAGCAGGCAGTATGACAACGGTTATAGTGCATCCATTTTGGACAACATCTAATTAAGTTCTATGCCTAGCTTGCTTGTCAACACTAAATATATGCTGCTAAATAAGTAACCAATAATGCAATCTAGACGCATAAAACATAAGGCTTCCAATAGCTCGTTTATGAAGTCCTTGTCAACTATTTTTGTTTCACTTTCGAACTTGGTTAATAAACAAAAAAATTTGCCTCAGTCCGTAGAGACCAGTTCAAGCCCAAACCATCTGTAGACTCTGATTAAAATATTAGTACATATGATAATATCGATACGTAAATTTATGCAAATTTATGAAAAATATCAATATTAGTTGTTTTTGATGAAAATTATAAAGTGTGTATATCAACTCATTCTGATTTAGTTGAAATTAGAGGAAAAAAATTTCAAAAATTTCAAATCTGCAATGAATTATGACAAAATTTACGTAGTGCATCAATAATTATTGTCGATACTCATTATATCTTGCTGATATAAGATGCAGGTCCTTGATTTTTCGAATATTTCGATGAAAATTTTGACATTTTATTTCAAACATATGTAGAATCACGCTATTTAAAGAACATCTTCCACAAAAGCACGAGACTACCTCAATCTTAGTCCCACACCGGTCCCGCCGATGTGATACACCCTGGCCAGTGTTCAACGGCCACGCGACAAACGGTAACGGCGGATGTTAGAAGGTCGTCCTGTTTCCTCAATCAAACTATTAAAAAAATTTAGACAGTTTGAGTAAAAAGCTAGACGTTTCATTCCAACTGCCAAATTTATGCTTTAACAACTTACTGTTCTAAAACATACACCACAATTAATTAAAAGGGGGAAAATCGGAATACAAAAAAGAAGCGTATAGGATCACAAAATGCAATAGAAGAAAAATCAACCTATGCAAGAAACTATCACGACAATTCTGCTGGAAGTACAACACAAAAGCTATCATTTGAAACTATGGTACTGTAGATGAAGAAGTCTATGTTACGAGGGCGGCCTTTCCATCTCCGTTGCACCTAAACTTTGCGCACTTGAATGTTGTGAGTGGACTGAAGCCGCCAAATAGGTTGCCTGCCACTTTGAACGAGTGCGACCTCTTCTCCTGCCTTTACCAGTCCTTGCTCCTGTAAACAAAACACCGGCAAATACATCATCAGTGCTGGCATGGTTGAATAGGTAGCTACGTTAGTCCAAATCAGAACCAAAAATATCCTATGAAAAAGTTAAAAGAAACAAAAATATTGATCCTGCCAAGATTGATTCAAGGATGACACTTTAATTTAAATTACTCTACGTCGCCATAAATTTAGGAAATACGCAGGAAAAAGGCACCTTCAGCACAGTCAAGGCATTGCTAAAGCTTGTTTCAGAGTCTTCTGTGAACTCCATGTATATGGGACATACACCTTGATACAAAGCCAATCTCCGTTGTATGCTCTTACTGCATTGCAATCAAAGCACTTGCTCATGAATAACTTGCACAGCAAATTTTAACTGATACAGTTACAAATTTAACAATATTCATGCTGTACGCCAGTTTTTTTTTTTTTTAGTAACAGTATCACAAATAATGCCTTTGTGAGAGGTAACATGAAAACTCACTCATTCGTAAAGGCAAATATGGTCCCAGTAGGTCGGTAATGACTCAATAGAATAGCCATGAAACCAGTTCTGGTAAAGACGACGATTGAGGTACCAAGAGTATTGGACATCATGGTTGCATGGTAAGCAAACATCTCACTCATGTGGTTCTGCAGGAATGAAGACTTCAGAGTCAGTTGAACCTGAATGAATAAGATGCTAGACGCTGGCAGCTGGGTACTGAAACTGAATGAATAAGTATATGTTCCCGAACCTTGAAAGCTTTACCAAGATTGGCTGGCACTGCGCTACCCAAGATGGTCGCCTCAGTCCGAAGTGCGACAGTGTGCATAACTTTCACTGCCTTCAAAGGAAACCTACATGGATATGAGATCTCTTTATCACATTATGCTACGGTCTAAATGTTAGTACAGTCCAAAACAGGTTCCAACCGTATAATTCCAATAGCCACAACAACTTACTTTCCATGAGCAGTTTCTCCAGAAAGCATAATTCCATCAGAACCCTCCCTAACAGCAATGGCAATGTCGGATACCTCGGCTCTGGTTGGTGTTGGGTGAACAATCATGCTTTCCAGCATATTTGTTGCCACAATAACAGCCTTTCCCATGCTACGGCATATCCGGATAATCTCTTCCTACATTTTGAAATAAAAGAGAGTTCAGAACGTACTCAATGAACTCAACTTAATGTATCAATCTTGTTAAGTGGATTCAATTGCAATGTGTAAGTTGTTAAGTACCTGCAAAAGTGGAACTTCTTCAACAGGGAGCTCCGCACCAAGATCTCCCCTTGCAACCATTGCCTAAAATCAAGATAATTGTGTCAGTAATATCAGGTAAGTTCAAAACGTATTATTTACATAATAAAAGAAGACACTGGTGTTTGACGTTTGAGTTATTTTTATATTAAACATAAAGACTAATATATTAAACCGTGCTAAAAAAAGTTTAACATATCATTTCCTAAATTATCTATATTAAAAATTTAAAAGAAGAGATAGCTGAAACTTATTGATAAATTTCAAATGTGTTTTTAAGATGCAAATAACCAGGAGAACGAGCATTTATTGAGTATCAAGTTTCCATTCATTGATTCAAGAAATTACCCCATCGGATGCTGTGATAATGGAATGCAAATTCGGGATAGAGTCTGCACTTTCTATTTTTACGATAACGTGTATATCTGCATTGTTACCTGCAATATCAAATATATTAGATACAATTATTTAAAAGCATTAAACAAAAGTGTGGTATTCAGATGTATTTTCTGTATATATGATAAAAAGTATTTGGACAGTTACTTTGCAGATAATTCTTCAATTCATGAACAACTTGCGCATCTTTGACAAATGAAACAGCATAGAAGTCAACTTTATTGTCCACTCCAAATTTAATATCTTCCCAATCTTTCTCTGCAATAAATAAGTTTAGACAACCATATTGGTTAAGAATACAGATCATAAAGAAATAAAAGAAAACATCTTTAATTGAATGTGAAATATTTAATCGACAATTCAGGAATCCAACCAGTGATAGAAGGCAATGTTGCACTTTTCCCTCGCACATTCAAATGTCGCCTAGACTTAAGCTCTCCTCCATCAACAACTTCACAGTTCACTGATTCTTCTGTCTTGGACTTCACCAGGAATGACATCATACCGCCTACAGTTCAAATCAAGATTCAGGGTGCATATAAACCTAATTTCAATTTTTAACCGAAAGAAAAGTAAAATTTAGCATACCATCAACCAGAAGCATGTCTCCCGGTGCTACATCGTTAACAAAATCATCATAGTTCACGCTAACACAATCTGATGTGCCAACCCCTCTTTTGATTGTAAAGGTAAATTCCTGCCCACTTTCCAAATTGATTGGCTGCGGCAAGTCACCGCTCCTAACCTCAGGACCCTGATACAGAACAACATGTCATCAATGGAATGACCTATATATAATCCAAAAAGTAAAAAATAAGCAATTTAATGTAATGACTTGATATCGAAGGAATAACAACAAACAATAAGGGGAGCCTTGCCTTGGTATCAAGCATGATTGCAATGACATTATCTTTATGTTGCTCATTATATTCTTTAACCAAGTCTATAACTTTCTGATGAGACGCGTGATCTCCATGTGACATATTCATACGAGCAACATTCATTCCAGCCTCGGCCAACTTCCAGATCATTTCGCGTGTGTTGGTGGAAGGACCAATTGTGCAAACAATCTTTGTCTTACGTTTGACAACAGGCTTGGACCACATACCCACTGCTGGGTCATCAAGTTGCTGAATTGCCTTCCACTGCTCCTCTATCTGATTAGCAACACAAACTAAACAAATCTAAGCATACATTCTAAAAGCACTTGGAACTTTAAATGAAAATTTCAAAGTGACTGTAATAAAAGCGATTATGAGCATAAGTGATTTCTATAAAAGCATTTCCAAACATCCCTAAACATCTATCAATCAGCCTATCTACTATCAATTCAACATCCAAAAACAAAAAGTTTCATTTTTTCTCATTCTTTTCTACAATTTCTCGGCAACCAAACATATTATACTTTTTTACGCAAAGGTGGGGGATTCCAGCTAAGCCCGTAATAAAGTATCGAACTTTCCATCCAAGCGAATCAAACCTGAGACCTCGGAATAACTCTAAGGAGGAATACCACTAGACCGCATTGCCAAACGCATCAAGGTCCAAACAAAGAACAAGGAAGATTTGAGTAGTGGCACGAACCTTGGGTGAGTCTTCGGGTGAGACGGGAGCGACCTCCGTCTGAAGGGGACGCTTCGCAGTGATCTCAGACCTCCTGTTCCCAAACAGTCTCCAGCTCCATCCCCTCTGCTTCTCCTCAAAGGCCATAACTTTGTATGCAAAGCTCGTCGATGGCTTCAGCTTGAAGGCGGCGCGGCGGTGTGCGGATTCAGAGGTGGGAGAGAGGATCGAGCTCTGAATCGCCCGCATAGCCACCACCTGCGACATTTAGGAGAGACAGGAGAGAGAAAGAAGAGAGAGGGAGAGATTCGGGTTTTTGGCGGAGGTTCTGAGTGGACAATGGTGAGGGTGAAGTGACTGGCCGAGGGATTTAAAAGGACGTGGGGGAGGTTGTGGAAGTCGCCGCTACTCTTGGCGGAGGTTTTGAGGCGCCACAGAGAGAGAGAAAGAGACAGAGAGACAGAGTTTGGAAGGGCTTTGTTTGTATCGAAGGAAGTAGCGGCGAAGTACAAGTTGCTCAACTTCCTTCGTTCCAAGCGGAGTTTGTCTCGAAAGGGGAACGGGCGGGTCACGAGACTGCTTTGGGCCTGTTCTGGACAAACAGTGCTGCTTCCGCATATGCGGGCTGCTGGGCTGGTTTGCCAGTTGAGCAACTCGCATAGCTAAGTTTACCGTCACATAATATTTCGATTCACTATTACCTGCGTTCTAATGTAGGAATATATTTTTCTTCGCATGACTTTACACTAATGGACACAAATGTCATATGTGGTGAATTTGTTATCTATACATTCTTATTTTGAGAAATTATTTTGTATAACTCTGTCTAGATTTATAACAATACGTGACAAATTTAAATCCGCGCACAATTATTTATCAATCTATGTAATTTTCAACATGACTATTGAGAGTTTGAATCTCATATCAAGAAAAGAAGGGACTTTATATGTGGTTATAAATAGTTGGGTTGTTTTTCATATTACCAATTGATTTTATGATGGAACCTCAACTTTCTTCATAGTATTAAAGCAAGTTGTCTTACATATGAAGTCCAATGGCCACACGTGAGGATGAGTGTTGACAGTTTGAATCACACATCGAAGAAAAAAGAGACCTTACATGTGCTTATAGGTAATTGTGCTACTCATCATTATTAGAAAAATAATTTTTAAAAATCAATGGTTTTCACCTGCCAGGAGGATCTCGTTGGATCCTTTTTGTGAAATTTTTTTTTATTTAAAATTGAATATATACAGCACTTGATAAAAACTGATCAGACGATATACGGTGAACATATGTGATCGGAGAATCCTTGATATTCTTACAAAGAAGATCCTATATACGATTGCCACATCAGCTGACACCTGTACACCTAAATGGCCACATCAGCTAAAAAAAATCCTTGGCCACGCCTGAGGAGCGCGGGAAAATCACGTTGAAATTGGCGCCACCAAAACCCTCAAAATGAACCCTTTCTCGGAGATCTGATCGCTCTCGCGCCAAATTCCTCCGCTCCTCATCTCCTCCAGAAATCCCAAACTCTCCAACCCTCGTTTGAAAACGGTACCGTTTCACGGAAGATGGACTTGGAAGGCTTATCGGTAATATGCTGTGATCTGGGGATTGCAGAAGAAGATGACAATGGCAACCGGATCGGCTACTCCAAGGGCAAGTACTGCTTAGGTGCGTTATCTATTTCTTCGAGAAATCTCTGTTTGGATACCGAGAAAATGTTGGAAATGGAAGATGTTTTAGTCTGGATTTCAAAATTTCGTAGTTAAATTGACTTTGGAGCAATTTTGGTTGGAGTAGATTGCGAAACTAGGGCAGATTTGGGGGGAATTATATATTTCACTTACTCTTGATAGTTGGAAATGGGTTAATTTTGAAGGTAAAACTCCACCGGGGTAAGTTGCATCATTTTTCTTCCGTTTAATTTTTTTAAATTCGAATTTTTTTTTTGTTAATTCCAGACGTTCAATGGGTGTTTTTTTTTTTCTTAATTATTTGTATTTGGCTTGAATGCACGAGGAATCTATGGTCTCGATTGATTAGATGAAAACGATGTCGATTGGGAATGTTATTTTCTCCAGTCAAGTGGCAGATATGAAATTTGTTTTTCTTTGTTATCGACAGATAATCTGAAAGATTTGCTAAGGTTTTTGAGGCGTGATGACCCGCAGAATCGGGATGTTTTTAAGCAAGTCTGTAAATGGAATATTGTAGATCAGCATTTGGTACCTATCATTGAACACTGCCAAGCTGATACCAACTTGGTTTTGAATGCAGGTAAAATCGTTTTTCTCTCTTCATTACATGTTTATGAAAACGTATTCCAAAGGGACGACTTTAATTATTTTTTTGAATTTGCAGTGAAGGTTCTGGTGTTCCTAACTATGCCAGTTGAGCCTTCGTCGAATGATGTTTTGCAACAGATAGAGTTTCTGTGGAAGTTGAAGTCTTCGATTACATCTAGTGATACTGTTGCAGTTATAGTATCACTTCTGGAAAGCCCACTGGAAAATTTGGAACGGTGAGAAGATTACATATGCTTCATCTTCTGCATCGTTGGTTGCTTGAAAATTACATCTTCTTCATCGCTTCTTGACTAATCTTATCCTGCACAGTGATGCATTCACGGAGGATGACTGGAAACTGGTGCAGCTGGTACTTACTTTATTCCGAAACATCTTAGCTGTTCAAGAAATTTCACAGCAGCAGAAGGCTGGAGGAACGGCCATTCAATTTGTATCTCTCAGAGATAGATTTCTAGAACTTTTGTTTCATGAGAACGTGATGGACATAGTTTTAGTCATAACCCAGCATATTGGTGATTCCCGTAGCTATCTCTGTCATGATAACTTGCTTTTATTGGAAATTTTCCATTACATATTCATGGGTCAAGAACCAGAATTGATTGCAAACGCATATTCAAAAGGTCCTAAGGTTGGTTTCTCTTCCTCTCTTTCTGAATTCTTTCCAAGGAAAATGAGGTTTGTTCAGAGCTAGCAAGCATTTTAAATAAGATGATGGTAGAAATTAAATCAAAACCTTGACAAGAAGCTTTGATGTGAGACATAGATAGAGCCACAAAACGTACAAATTTAAACCAATGAGATTTCTTTCCTTTTGTTGCTTTAATATTCTGAACTTTTGAGCTTTGAATTATTTGCTCAATGATTTAATCTTACGACTTACATTATTCTTGCAGTGGTTGATAGCCACTTTCTTATAGTCCATTTGATTACTTGTATTTATTAGGTGGATGGAAACACTGCTGTTTCTCTAAATAGTCTCAAGTCCATAATGGAGGAAGAAGAAGAAGAGAAAAAAAGACTTTCTAGACTACGTAACATGAGTCGCCATTCACATTTTAGTGGAACATTTACCCAGCTCACCATGGTAGGGAGTCTTACTATGGACTGATGCAAGTGAGCTTATTAACTTCTTATTAATTCTTCTCTAATGATAATGGGCTTTCCTCGGCAGGATGGTTCTGTGGCAGTTTTGAAGGGAAGGCCTACTTCTACCTCTTGTAAAACCATGCTTAAACCACATAATCCCCGGGGTCCAGTAAAAAAAATTGCTTGGGATCATGGGACATTGCCTTCAACAAAGGATAAGATTTTAGAATTGCTCCATGATTTTGTAAACCAGTTTTTATCAGGGGGTTACAATGGTATGTCATTTTTTCGTTCCTCTTTTATGTTAGTTCACTCTTTGTTTTCCTTGATGTTCCATTATGGTCCTATTGCACAATTACAAAGTGGTCCGTGTCTGTCAGTTCTGATGCAGTCAATTCGTGAGAATATTGAAAAGGAACACCCCTCAATTCAGAAGAGTGATGTTGTTGTCTTCTTTCAAGTTGCTCAGTTTGCTATTTCTTTCCAGTATCACAGGTCTTCAATTTCCAAGGTGAGACAAGCTATGTTGGATAACCATGTTTAGTTGCTTCCTAAATGGACATGGTAATTGCTTTTTACAAAATGAAACCTTTCTGCAAACATGACTCATTTTTCAGAATTTAGAAACTAACCTTTTTGCACAGAGAAGGACCAATATTTCTCATCTCAATCCCCCCCAACCCGCCATTTAATCAATGCAACTACGGCCTTTCTCCATTATCCATTCTAAAGGGTTTAGATTGTACTTCTGATATAATGAGTCCATTATGCACAGTGGTTGTCATTTTGCGTTATTTCACCACAAAACTCAAGTCACATTTCTTGTTGGAGAATTTTAATTGTTTTACCTGGATCTTCTATGATTTACCAGCCAAGCATGGGCACAGAAGCAGATCCAACTGTAGCTCCCACTGATAAAGATGCTGATAGCACATTCTTCAAAGGTGATGTTTGTGGACCCATTGCAGCATCAGTGAACGAATCTATGTTTCAACTAGTCATTTCAAAGTGGCGTTATGCATATGATAGCTTGAAGGAAACACATGACTACAAGTTTTTGTCTGCAGCTGGTTCTCTTATGAAAAATATGGTAATTATTTCATTACTTTCCAAGAACACTTCTCTGTGGCCTAAGTTATTTTCCATGCAAGGGACATTGGTGTAACGAATGATGGAAAAAAGTACATAGTTTTTAAAGGGACCAATTGCACTTTAGGGGCCCATTAGAAGAACATATCATAAGTTGCCATATCTCGAAAGCTCTATGCAAGTTATTGACATGTGAAGTTGGGATCAGAACTGTATTTTAATTATGCCCTTGCAACATGCTTAACTAATTTATTTTTCTTCCAGATTCGCATGCTAGATTTGGTGCTTAAGTTATTGCCAGCAGATTCCAAGGAGCCTCAAACAGCTCGCATACTTCTCTACAAATTATTTTATGATCAGACTGATGAGGGAATGACTCACTTCCTCATAAATTTACTCAAATCATTTGACACTTACAAACAACCCAGAAGGTCTACTTTTTCCTTTTTGTATCCACACGCACGCTTTTTTAAAATTTCCAAATATGATTTTTCACCTTTTGAAATCCTGTTGAGAGGTTCTCTTTAGTGGTTGTGTCAGTATCAGAGAGTTTTAACGAAGGATTAGAGGATTTTTTTTTCTTTGTTGTTGGGCATCCAATTTTGGATATGCAATCTTTAAGAAAGGGAGATGATTCAGCATTCTACAGGGTAGGACTTTTCCCCGACGATCAAGAAACATGGGCCCTTAACATACTACTGTTCAAACACGTACAAGGAAAAAGAGATTTAATATCCATTTGTCTTTGATCAAAAGCAAGTTATTCCAAAATTAATTACATTTTTTTTTCTCTTGTTTGAATGCCTTTATTTCATATTCACAAGTTTTCTTTGTCAGTGATCTTGCAGATTTGATAGAGATGGTTTATAAAGTTTTACGGCTCATGGAAAGCCTTCAAGCAGGCGGAACTTTGAGGGTATGTAACATTCATAATTTTGGATGGGGGAAAGGGGGAAAATATTATTGTCTCTCTACTAAAACCATTTGAAAAAAAAAAAAAGTCACTACTAAAACCAGTTTCCTTTTATGATTAAGGTTTCTAAAAAATCTAGGAAAGTGAGGAAGAAGAAAACACCGATCGAGAAGGACACAGAAAATAAACTCTTAGAAGAACACGCTACCATTCAAAAAGAGATTGGCATCTCCAATGAAGAGCAATCAACAGATGTGAGTGTGACAGAGAACAGAAGCCTAAACACAATTTCTGATGGGAAAGAAGACACCATTATCCCTGATCAGCCTGATGAATGCAAAATATCTTTGTTGGAGACAGAAAAAATTGAAAGTCTGGCACAGATCGATCGCAGAGATTCTGACTTTGTCAATGGTGATCTTGGTTATGGCACAGGCGATTCTTCTGCTGATGAGCAGGTAGCTGCAACTGATGAAGTTGATTTTAAGGTGTCAACTTTGATTTCTGCTTTTGCAAGCCACAGCATCATCCAGAAGTTGTGTTGGTTGCTTAAGTTTTATAAGACTAACTCAACCAGTACAAATCACTACATAGTTAGCATGCTTCGAAGGATCAGTGATGACCTGGGGCTCTCTCCGATGTTGTATCAGGTGAAACTTTATGCATCAACTTTATACAATTTTAAGTAGCAATTTCAAGTTCATTTCTCATCCAAAGTTTTCATGGAAAAACTTTTGCAGTTATCACTCCTCACTACATTCTATGACATTCTAGCTGAGCAGAAGTCATGTCCATGCAAGGCGTTCGAAAATATTGTCGATTTTTTGAAAAGTTTGGTCAGAAAAATGCTTAAAAAAATGAAAAATCAACCCCTACTTTTTGTGGAAGTTCTCTTCTGGAAAACTCGCAAAGAATGCCATTACATTAATGCTGAGTATTTATTGCAAGAGCTTGGCCATTTGAAGAAAGAAACTAGAAACTGGGCAAACAGTTTAGGGGATGACGAAATTGGTCAATCACTGGACAAAGGATGGACAAGTAGAAGCATAGCAGATGCACTTGGTGAAGATGAAGCTGACGTCGTTCTCCCTCATGACCTTGGATATGAGAAGTAAGACATGTTTCTGATTCCTCTATTAAGCAGGAAATAGTGATAGATGAATGAATTTTGCGAAACAAGTTTACCAAAGGGACAAAAAAAAGTACAGAATTTTCTGAATGGATGAGATACTGCAAGAGGAGCTAACGAATATGCCTTCTTTTTTCTTACAGTGATGGAGAAAATTCTGACAAAGCGAAGGGAGGTACTGCATCTATTTCAGATAATGAGATTGATGGGCAAGCTAATTATGACAAGTACGTCCCTTATACTTACAACTTGATGATTAATATTGTTTATAAATTGTCATCTTAATGAGACCTTGATACATTTAACTGTTGCAGTGAGGGAAAGTCCATAGAGAATGAAACTGAGAGGGTTTCTATTAAAAACAAGCGACTTGTTATTGGAGCTGAACTGGAGATGAAAATTAAGGATCTGTATGAGAAGTATGGTTCCTTGATCCAAGATCTTTTTTCTTCTTTCTTGAGCCTTTAACTCGGCATGGTAGACCTGATATCAGCCGAAACATAATAATATAAAAAGCATTGGCCATGACGTGCATTCATAATTTGAGTTGTGCCAATTTTGTTTTAGTAATCTACTTTCTTAATCCAGCTTTACTGAAATCTATCCTAAGTTCCTAACAAATATGGCCAATCTAGATTCAAGGATGACCAGAATTGTAGTCATCTTATTGCAGAAGCTCTTGATCCTGATGGTAAAGTTTCATCAGCTCAAATTTCCAACAAGCTTAAACAGCTGGGGCTGACAGTTGCACGAAGGAAAAGAATTCGGAAAGCTCAGGAATCTGTTTCCACTGGGCCTAGTCAAATTGGTGGAGATGGAAGAGTAGAGGAAGCAGTTAACACTCATTCTGAATCAAAAAGCCAGCCTTTGTAAGTATTTTGTCAATTAGCCATTCATTTCGTGACAAATCTTGATGTGTGCTGGTTTTGTTTGTGTTGCTTCGCTGCTCCAGCTGTTAATTAATTTCACCTTGATATTTTTATAGGCGAGCAAGAAAAAGGGTCCATGCCCTCAGTGAAGATCAGGAAGCTAATATCAGAGCTTTGTATGAGCAGTGAGTATTACTTGGTGGCTTGGTGGAAATATGAGATTTGACATCTTCTCACTTGATAAATGCTGAAGGATTGCTAAAGAAAAGTAGATGATGGAAGTTTACTGTTATATTGTTTTAAAGAAAAATTTGCTCTCTTTGATCTTCCCAGATTTAAAGACCATAAGAAGTGCAGCCATATGATTGCAAATGCGATGGATGGAGATGGGAAATTCACAGCTCCTCAAGTTTCTCGTAAGCTTAAGCAGCTTGGTTTGCATATTCCTCGGAAGAAGAGGCCTTCAGGTGGCATGCTGAAGGATGAGGATCATAGCGACTCTATTGCAAACAAAATGCACGACTCAGATGATGAAACGCTGTTTTCATTAATGAAAAGGTAAATGTCAATGATTAGTATGTCCATCTTAGTTTTCAGTATTTTGGCATTTTACTGCATATGTCAGACTCCAATATCTTTATGTAAACCTTACAATATAAGGTTATTAAATTCATTATTCAGTTCGGTTTCCATATTCCAAATTAAGTTGTAGGAATGTGTATTTGTACATTCCAAACTCATGTTGGTTCCATCTTTATTCTTTACACACGCATGCATACATAGATGTGTAAATACCTGTCTGACAACATTTTGTTTGAACTTCTAGGGGCAAAAAGGATGGTAGCAAGGAGTTGCTAGAACAGACTGCGGGACGAGGAACGTTGGAAGTTGATTCTGATGATGAAATCCTAAGCTCTGTTCTCAAGTAAATCTCTTCCCTCTCTCCCATGTTCAAACCTCCCCCGAGAAAAAAAACGAAAAAGAAAAATTCGAATAATTAGTCATAGGATTCTGATTGTGTATGTAAGGTAGCCATTTTTCTAATAAAAAAATTGTTCTTTTGGATATAGGAAAACTAGGCGATCCCTTTCCAAGTCCATGGATCAAAATTCCGAAGCCATCTCGATTCAGGGAACAGAAAGCGGCAGTGTTTTGGAAAATGAAGTTGACGAAGGTGCTGCTGCCAAACGTGCTAGTCTGAATGGCGCAGAACAAGCTGAAGTCACAGGCACCATCAGTGGTAATGCATTAGATGTTGGACCTGTGAAAAATTTGGAGGATTTGCTACGTCAGGACATGGACACTGATTTGGCAGATTCGGAGGATGAAGTAGGTACATTGCCAGTGAGTGGTGTAAGCAGAAGGAGGTCAAGGATGGTAGTTGAAGATGAAGACGATGACTGAGACTGCAGCATGATCAGGTTTCACCGTGCTGGAGTGTCGAAGGACGGTTTAGTTTCCGACTCAGCTGGAGTTGTTATACCGTTATCCATTGTAGCATGAATGTCAGAGATTTATGAATAGTTACGGCAGCATGATCAGGTTTCACCGTGCTGAGTGCCGAAGTGGTGAAATCATCCATTTTTCTTAAACCTGCAGTAGAATTTGGATTAGTGATATGTGTGTACATTGTGCAAGGGACTCCTGTGGACAGGTAAGGTCACCGCCGAACTGTTGGACCTTAGATGCCGCGTGGGTCATCATCCTACAAATAGTGGTCCCACAATTGCCCCCGACTATCGATTTCCGGATTGTAGAGGTTGGACAACTGATGAAGACTTTGGAGCAGTTCTATCGCATTATATACCAATGTGCATCCCCTTGATTTTTGGCCTGAATGTTCAATTATTATGGTGTGCTAGTACCAAGCCGCTTAATATTCCAAGTGCAATTTCATGTAATTCTTCAATTCAACTTATTTTAATGGTCTGTTTGTCGGGTTAAAACCAATCGTTTTGATCAGTGGCGGATTCAAAATTCAAATCTTGGGTGGTCCCAGTGGTTCAAGGTTTTTTTTTATTTTTTTATTTTTTATACAAAGAGACCAGTCTAAAACATTCGATGGATCTTTGGAAGACCTTCACATGTATACTTTTTAAACTCTAGGTGGTCCTAGGACCACCTATATTTCAATGTGCATTTGTCTCTGGTTTTGATAGTTTGGATCAAGAAGTATAAAACAAGCGGCAGATTGGACCAGTTGATCAAAATAAATTGTCCTTGCGCTCAGATTTGAATTCGTCTTACTGTAGATTAGAATAACACCAGACCTTTTAAAAAATCGAGAAAATTAGAATTAGATGCCTCATTTTAAACTTTTGTAGACTAAATATTTATGCTTTTTGAGTTTTTGATTAAGTTTTTGAAACATTTGATTAAGATACTCAGACTTGAACTACTTCATATTAATTGAAACTAATTTACATTTAAATATCTGCTATATATTTTAAATAATTTCAACTATATTTAAGTCTAAAAATTTAAACTTTTCAAATCTAAATGTACACCCACGCCAAATGGAAACTTGCCAACATTAAACGAAAACGTACCAACGTCAAACGAAAACATACCAACCCCGAATTAAAACGTACCCAATTATAAACTATATTAAAATGAATATTCATCTTTTTGGAATGTTTAAAAATATGTTTGATTCATACACAATACTCTAGATAGTGTTGTTTTTTGGTAGATAAATCTCTGGAACAACTTTTAGTTGATCAGAGATAAATCCTTATTATTGTAGATAATGATAAATAATAACGATAAATCATATAATTTTGAAAAAAAATAATTAATTAAAGTAATTTAAACTTTTACATTGTTAACGACTTTCTATAAAAAAAAAATAATTAAAGTAATTCCTCATTATTAGGACAAAAAGTAAAAAAACTTATGTTTTGAAACAAACGTACCAAAAATTCAAATGTACCAAAAACTAAATGTATTAAAAATTCAAATGTACCAATAAGCCAAATGGACCGAAAATTCAAACGTACCTAAAAACGAGTTTTGTTGCATTCTATTTAATTTACTAAAACAAATATTTTAATAAAAATAAAAAAAATCTTAAATCATTATAATAAGAGATCCATAAAAATAGGAGGAAAAAAGAGATGGACAAAGCACCTCAATCCACCTTATTATTCCAATTGAAACTCCCATTTTTTCATTGATTTAAGAACAAACCTATAGTCATAGATTCATATTATATCAAATGGAACACAATGACTTTTTCAGTTCCTTTTTGTAAGCAAAAGGTATTAAAACTAGCTACATCCCTTTCACCTCTGCCCATCACATTCCGCGTTGATTTGAAACCAATCACGCACTGCCGGCATTTTAATTTTCCCACACGAAAATGCGTAGTTGACTTCAATTATTAATTTATTATGGTGTACTAGTCCCAGCCGCTTCATATTCCAAGTGCAATTTCATGTAATTCTCTAGTTCATCTTATTCTAATGGTCTGTATTGGAATAGATTTCGTGCAGGCTATACGAAATATAATCAACAATAAGAAAATATAAATAGATTCATGGAATACGATATTTACAAGATTCGACAAAATGTACTTACGTTCTCAGAGGAGCCATATTTTCTTCTTCCTTTCCCTTCCTTCACGTATGAAGTCTTTCTCCAATCCATGACCCCACCACCATTATTTTCTTCTTACTTTCCCTTCACGTATGAAGTCTTTCTCCAATCCATACGCCAATCACCATTCTTTTCTTCTTCCTTTCCCTTCCTTCACGTATGAAGTCTTTCTCCGATCCATGTCCCCACCACTGTTCTTTTCTTCTTCCAATCCCTATTTCCACATTTTCTCTACCACTTTCCCTCCTTTTCTCGGAAGAGGAGGATTTCATCGTGCGGTCAAAAATTATTTTAATTTTTCTATTTAAAATTAAATACAAATAGTATCTAATGATTTCTGGTTGCTTGATGTTCGAAGAACAGATGGTACGCAAAGATCCGGAGAGGGATCCTCATCCCCTTGTCTCTTTCTTTACCTCTTTCCCTCCTTTTCTCTACCACTTTTCCTCCTCTTTGCTTTGTTTTTCTCAACGTCCACAGAACGACAACAAAGGATCAATCTATAAAGCAACATCTCTTGCTTTTCGCTCCCAAATCCACATACAATTCAATTCACCATTTCACATACCATGTTGCTCACAATCATATATTCTTATTAACAGTCTCGGTTGTATTACAATAACAAAGAGAAAACAAAGAAGAAAAGAAAGGAAGAAGAAGGAAGAAGAACGACACAGTGAAAACTAAGAGAAAATCTGAATATTCTTTTGATTACTTGATAATCCCTCACAGTCTCACATTCTCTTCTTTTATACAAGAGTAACCACCCTTCTACAATCTTAGCTGACTAGGATTAGCTAGCCAATCTTATCCCAACAGATCCTAACCATTTAACAGATTCTAACAACCTTTATGATGACATGGCACTTCATATTTTTTTAAGTCAATATAGGTCAACAATTCTGTCTTGTTCGCTCTTACATCTGCCAAATGCTGTATGGGCGCTGGAATCAGTTCCAACATCAGGTGCTTACAAGCAGAAAAAACCGCTCTGCTTTAGTTCAAACACGGCCTCATCGACGAGTACAACGTTCTTGCCTCTTGGGAAACCGGCAAGGATTGTTGCGAGTGGAGAGGAATCGCTTGCAATAACGAAACAGGTCATGTCGTCACCATAGATCTCTATCTCAATTTTTTCGATATTCCTAGTGTTGAAACTCCTCTACTAAGTGGTGTGATTGCTCCTTCTCTACTTGAATTGCCATATCTAACTTACTTGGACCTCAGTTTCAATAATTTCCAAGGACAAATTCCCAAGTTCATCGGTTCTTTGAGTCGATTGGAGCAACTCAAACTAGCAGGTGCCAATCTTAGCGGACCAATTCCTCCCCAACTCGGAAATCTCTCTAGTTTGTATACTCTTGATCTTGCATGGAACGATGTCACATTCGAAAATCTCGAGTGGTTATCTCATCTTTCTTCTTTGAGGTACTTGAATATGACGGGTCTTAATTTTTCCAAGGTTGTAAATTGGCCAGAATCTATAAGCAAACTCCCTTCACTTGTTGAGCTTCAGTTATCTTCGTGTCATCTTCCCAATGTCAAACTGAGTTCGCTTTCTTTTGTCAATTCTTCAAACTCTCGGAAAATTTTCTTGATCTTTCGATATTTTATTGGATGGCCAATGTCAGCACCAACCTTGTTCACCTTGGTTTAGCTGGTAATCAGTTGCAAGGTCCCATCCCGGATGTGTTTGCAAACATGGTTTCTCTCGTGTCTCTTGGTCTCTCGGTTAACGCACTTGAAGGCGGGATACCGAAATCGTTTCGAAACCTTTGCAGTTTAGAGTGGTTGAGTTTAGAGGAAAACAAACTTTCCGACAGACTTGAAGACTCTGTCGAAGACTTGTCTTGTGCTCAAGACACCCTCGAGTACTTGTCTTTAAGTGAGAACCCGTTTTCGGGTTCATTTCCTGATAACCTTACAAGATTTTCATCCTTGAAAGAATTGTACATTGAATTCACCAACGTAAGTAGTTCAAAACCAGTTCACTGGATCACTGCCTGATTTTACAGGTCTTTCGTTGTTAAGGAAGTTAGATATCTCCAATAGTCAACTCAAGGATGGTACTTGATGAATATGATGACTGAGATTGCAGCACGATCAGGTTTCACCGTGCTGGAGTATCAAAGGACGGTTTTGTTTGTGCATCTGCTGGAGTTGTTATACCATTATGCGTTGTGGACAAGGATTGTCTGCTCTCCCACTTTCGGTGCTCTCCTATTTTGTGTGGTCACGGTTAAACCACGTCAATATTTTATATTGTTTTTTGGGGAGTTTTGATACAGATGCATAGGTTTTGAAATTTTGAGATTAAACATTTATGCCTTTTAGAATTTTGATTCAACATCTTCCTACAATTTAGGTGCCAAATCGATTAGAAGTAGCCTTTTTTATAATTTAAATTACCCAACTTGCCATTATATAAATATACCTTTTAATTCCTAGATAATACATCAAAACTCCTAAAATCTTATTGATAAATATTGTAGAATTTAATTCCAATAAAAAGTCTTTCAAAATACACATAAATGCGACTTGGCATGATATTTAATATACTTTTTAATTTTCTTAGATAATATCTCAAAACTCCTTAGATCTTGTAGATAAATATTATACTATACAATTTTAATAAAAAGTCTTTCAAATTACACATGAAACGTTGATTTCTTATTGGTACATATTTGATATGTTACTTAATATATCTTCTTGGTACATATTTGGTATGTTTGTTTTCTTTTTTGTATGTATTTGGTACGTTTATATTTATTTAAAAAAAAAAAACATATTTGGTACATATATTTCCTCTTGATTAAACATATATTTCTTCTTGGTACATATTTGGTACGTTACTTTATATATCTTCTTGGTACGTATTTGGTACATTCATTTTTTTTTGTATGTATTTGGTACATTTATATATTATTTTGCTACATTTATATTTATTTAAAAAAAAACATATTTGGTATGTTACTGTATATATCTTCTTGGCACGTATTCGGTACGTTTAAATATATTATCTGAACGTACCAGCCTCAAACCTTTGAAAATAAAGAATACGTCTAATTATCTCACATGATATCAATATAAAATAGTGAAAACAACTACTAATTGAAATGGATAAGTCCATTCAAAATTCAAAAATTGAAATGGATAAGTCCATTCAAAATTCAAAAATGAGGATCATAGAATTCTAACGTGGGAGAAAAAACCATACGGCTCAAACGTGGGAGAAGAAACTGGCTTTCTAAAAAAAAGACCACGTACAGAAATACATCAACCTAAAAGGATATATATGGAATTTAATAATTAACATTTTAAATTAAAAAAAAACACAATAATTACATATAATCTAAATAAATATAAAAATGCTGACATAACTATTGTTTAGGCGTCCTAATCAAATTTCAAAATAGAACCAATATTTAATCTAAAGAGTATTAGAGAAGTGCATGAGATTATAATTTTCCCTTGTTTTTTTTTTTGAGATAATAAGATAAAAATGAATAGTAATATAAAATGTTGACGTGACTTAACTGTGATCACACAAATAGAAGGGCACGAAAGCACACGAGAAGTGGAAGGGTAGACAATCATTGTCCATGCGTTGTAGCATGAATGTCAGAGATTTATGAATAGTTACGGCAGCCTGATCACGTTTCACCTTGCTGAGTACCGAAGTGGTGAAATCATCCATTTTTCTTTAACCTGCAGTACAATTTGGATTAGTGATGTGTGTACATTGTCTAAGGAACTCCTGTGGACAGGGAAGGTCACCTCCGGACTGTTGGATCTTAGATGCCGCGTGGGGCATCATCCGACAAATAGTGGTCCCACAATTGCCTCCGACTGTCGATTTCCGGATTGTAGAGGGGACAGAATCCAACAATCCATGCCCCCATGACCTTTCTTTTCTTTTTCTAATCCCTTTTTTTGACCTTTTCTCTACCACTTTCCCTCATTTTCCCGTTACCTCGTTTCCACCTCTTCCTACCTTCTTTCCACCTTTTCCTACCTTTTCCCGACCACTTTCCCACCTTCTCGCATGGGGAGGATATTGGGAATCATTTAATCGTGTTGGTTTGTCATATATTGTGTGATCAATTTTTGTTAAGATTGTTTGTGTTCAATTTTAAATAAAAAAATTCAAAATGATTTCTAACTGCAAAATGATAGATAAAAGGATACGATGAAGTGATTCCCGAGATCTTCATAAAGGGGTTCCGGATAAGATCCTATTCCCCTTTTCTTTGATTTGGATATTATCCGAATCCTCTTTGTGAGGATCCTACATCCTATCCGTTCATCGTACATCGTGTGACCAAAAAATATTTTGAATTTTTTATTTAAAATTAAACACAAACAGTACCTAATGATTTTTTATCACACGATGTTCGATAAATGGATGAGATATGAGGATCATAAAGAGGATCCGAAGAGCAACCTCATCCTTTTTTCTCTACCACTTTCCCTCATTTTCTCTACCACTTTTCCTCCTTTTTCCACCTTTCCACATATACCTACTTTAACCCTTGGTGTAAAACTCAAATTTTAGATTTTAAACCTACCCCAACTTACTCCAACCCTTGGGCCAAATATAATTTTTAACCAAAAACTCATTTTTGGAGCATATTTAGCCTAGGATTCCCCTCGGGTTAGTGGGTTAGCCCACCATATATGTGTATTTTTTTTTAGTTATATGTTTATAAATTCATTGAATCCAATAGTTAAAATCTAATATGATTAAATCCAATAGAAAAAAAGATCTAACGGTCCAAATTTAAATCCAACAACTAAAATAATTAAAAAAAAATCCAATATTTATTGGAATCAAAATATTTTTAGGTTAAAATGTTCATAAAATTAAATTAGGATAATCTACATAATTTGTTAAAAAAAAGTTACTTTAAGAAAAAAAAAAAACTACGTTAAATTCATTCTTTAATAATGTCGGACCAAAAATTTAACCTAGAAGAGTTGGACCCCAAAACCTAATTTTTTTGAGTTAAAAATTTTAGATTTTAACTTAAGAATTGGAGATGATCTTACTCTTACCCTCGTTTACCACTTTCTCCCCTTTTCTCTACTACTTTTCCTCCTCTTTGCTTTGTTTTTCTACGCTCCATCTTTCTTTTTACCACCTTTTCTCAACGTCCACATAACGACAACAAAGGATCAATCAATAAAACAACATCTCTTGCTTTTCACTCCCAAATCCACATACAACTCAATTCACCTTTTCACATAACATGTTGCTCACAATCATATATTCTGTCTTGTTTGCTCTCACATCTGCCAAATGCTGTTTGGGTGCTGGAATCAGTTCCAACATCAGGTGCTTACAAGCAGAAAAAACCGCTCTGCTTCAGTTCAAACAGGGCCTCATCGACAAGTCCAACGTTCTTGCCTCTTGGGAAACCGGCAAAGATTGTTGCAAGTGGAGAGGAATCGCTTGCAACAACAAAACAGGTCATGTTGTCACGCTAGATCTCTATTACAATTATTCTGATATTTCTCATGTTGGAACTCCCCTAAGTGGTGTGATTTCTCCTTCTCTACTTGAATTGCCATATCTAACTTACTTGGACCTCAGTTTCAATAATTTCCAAGGAGAAATTCCCAAGTTCATTGGTTCCTTGAGTCGATTGGAACAACTCAAACTAGCAGGTGCTGATCTTAGCGGACCAATTCCTCCCCAACTCGGAAATCTCTCTAGTTTGTATACTCTTGATCTTGCATGGAACTATGTCACTTTTGTAAATCTCGAGTGGTTATCTCATCTTTCTTCTTTGAGGTACTTGAATATGTCGCGTCTTAATTTTTCCGAGGTTGTAAATTGGCCCGAATCTATAAGCAAACTCCCTTCACTTGTTGAGCTTCAGTTATCTTCATGTAATCTTCCCAATGTTGAATTGAGTTCGCTTTCTTTTGTCAATTCTTCAAACTCTCTTCAAGTCCTTGAGCTGTCGGATAATATTCTTGATCTTTCAATATTTTATTGGATGGCCAATGTCAGCACCAACCTTGTTCACATTGGTTTAGTTGGTGATCAGTTGCAAGGTCCCTTCCCAGATGTTTTTGCTAACATGGTTTCTCTCGTGTCTCTTGATCTCTTGTATAACAAACTTGAAGGCGGGATACCAAAATCATTTCGAAACCTTTGCAGCTTAGAGTCGTTGAATTTAGAGGGAAACACACTTTCCGACAGACTTGAAGACTCTGTCGAAAACTTGTCTTGTGCTCAAGACACCCTCGAGTTCTTGTGTTTAAGTGGGAACCCGTTTTCGGGTTCATGTCCTGACAACCTTACAAGATTTTCATCCTTGAAAGTATTGTACATTGAGGGCACCAACGTAAGTGGATCTCTTCCAAAAAGTTTTCAGCCACTCTCCCAGCTAAGATCCTTGAGCCTATTAAGAAACCAGTTCACCGGATCACTGCCTGATTTTACAGGTCTTTCGTTGTTAAGGCAGTTATATATCTCCCAAAATCAACTCAACGGATCTCTACCTGAGAGCATCGGCCAACTTTCCAGCCTCGAAGATTTGGATCTTTCTTGGAATTCTTTAAGTGGTGTCATAACTGAAGTGCACTTCTCCAATCTCTCCCGTTTAAACTTCTTGGAATTTTCCCATAATCCTTTGTCTTTCAACTTGAGCTCGGATTGGAATCCGCCTTTCCAAATCAAAAGTCTAGGATTGTCCTCTTGCAATGTTGGCCCTGCTTTTCCGAAATGGATTCAAACTCAGACAAAACTTACTTCACTTTACATGGCTGATGCTGAGATTTCGGATTCTATACCTGATACGTTTTGGGATCTGTCTTCCAGCTTCGTCGAGTTAAACCTATCAATGAACCAAATCCATGGAAAGTTACCAAATTTGTCAACAAAAAACCGCACCTTCTTTTCTTTTGACTTGTCATCTAATCTCTTGGACGGCCCACTTCCGCCGTTTCCTTCAAGTGTAGCCGACCTGCGTCTCTCCCAAAACATGTTTTCGGGACCCTTATCTTCCTTTTGTGAAACAGAAGCTCCAAACTTGTTTAATCTAGACCTTTCCGACAATCAGCTATCCGGCGAACTTCCTACTTGTTGGATGCAGTTTCGAAGTTTGTTCGTCTTGAACATGGCTAAGAACAATCTCTCCGGGAAAATTTCAAGCTCATTAGGCTACTTAAAAGATGTTGTATTGTTACGCTTACAGGATAACAAACTTTCCGGAGAATTGCCTTCCTTGGAGAACTGTACAAAATTAAGAGTTCTTGACATCGGTGACAATAAGCTATCTGGAAAGATACCGACATGGATAGGCCCGAGCCTAACAAAGTTGCTGGTTCTTCGCTTAAAGTCGAATGGGTTTTATGGAAGCATACCTTTAAGTCTATGCAGTCTTCCTGCGCTTCATGTTTTGGACTTCTCCAAGAACAATCTATCCGGAGCCTTGCCCCATTGCCTCCCTAACATAACAGCTTTGTCTTCGATGTCCCCCAAGGTGGAGGACGACTCTGTAGTTGGGTTTGTGCAACTGGTTTGGAAAGGAATATTGATCGAGTTTGGCGAAAATCTTAAGCTTTTGAGAAGCATTGACATTTCGAGCAACAACTTAAGCGGAGACATTCCAGAAAGTGTAACAAGCTTGTTGAAGTTGATTTCTCTGAACCTGTCAAGCAACAATTTTACTGGGGTGCTTCCTAACAACTTTGGTCAGCTGGAGATGTTAGAATCGCTTGATTTGTCACGAAATCAGATATCTGGTAGCATCCCTCCGAGTTTTTCGAGCTTACATTTTCTTGGTGTCTTGGACTTGTCATACAACAACTTATCAGGAAGAATTCCGGTTAGTACTCAACTTCAAAGTTTTGATGCTTCGCAATTTACGGGAAATCTTGGACTTTGCGGGCAACCGCTCACACCACAATGCCCGGGAGATGTAACAACGGAAGATCCTGCAGTCCCCAATGGCAGTGGAAGTGACAAGACCAAACAAGATGATGATGGTCTCATAAGCTTGGGATTTTATGTTGGCTTGGCGCTTGGATTTATCATAGGATTCTGGAGTGTTTGTGGTACTTTAGTTCTTAAGACATCTTGGAGGTACGCCTATTTCCGGTTCTTTGATGATATAAAAGCTCGGATTATGTGAAGACCGTTGCCTGTGAAGGCAAAGCCGCAGGGGAGGTTTCAATGGTAAACGGTAAAGCTCTACTCTCCTAACTTGTCATATACTTCTAAACTCCACCCGTTAAACTCGGTTGTACTTTCCGAGTTTGTCGAGAGATTCGGTAGAAGACTGCCGAAACATTATTTTTAAGCTTTTTATTTATTTACCTTTAATTTTAAGATACTTTTTGTTGACTTTGTAGATATGAAACCACAAGGATCATCAGGAAAAAAAAGTCGACAACAAGTAACATCGTAACTCTCGTTGGGGCAGAAGCGTACTCCAAAATTTAAATTTCGAGTGGCTCAACTTTCGTTTTTTTAGATTCAATGTAATATCATAAGTGTTTTTTTCTTTTTCTTTTATTCTGATGCAATGTGATATAAAATGTCATCAACTATCTTGTTTGTCTAAAGGGTTATGTATGGACTGATTTTCAATCGGACCGGATCTTCCCATATGATTTTTTTTTTCTTTTTCGGATTCGGAATTTCAAATTCTAATTGGTCGAAATATTTTGGAATGTTTTGGCTCGGAATCAGATACTCCTATCAAAGTTGCGCCCTAGTCATGTGTAATATAGTTCCAACAACAATCATATAAAGTCCAATAAATTTCGAGTTGCTCAACTTTCGTTCTTTTAGATTCAATGTAATGTTTTGGATAGGAAACAGGGTATTTCCCAGCCCCATAGGCAAAAGATCAGTGCATCAAAGAATTGCTAATCTCTATGAAATCTGTTCAATGATTTACACCTACATACGAATACAAGACACATCGCTCGGATGAAAGCCAGAATGAAACCAGTTCTAACACACTGCGAGCTTCATTCAACGTCAGGCACACTGAGAACACGGAGATAGAGTCAGAAACGTTTATGACAAAGATGTTACTCGGACAGAGTTATCAGCTGATCCTGTTAAGAAGATGGGTAACGTAGGGTGCCAATCTATAGTAGTTATGGCAGCACTGTGTGGGAGAGTTCTCAACCCATTCGCATTACCCCGAACCTGAACCAAGTTCTCAACCCATTCGCATTACCCCGAACCTCAACCCATTCTCTTCAGACAGGATCTCAACACATCCTTGTCTCCTCCAGCAGGTTTTCCTCCTCTTCATTGTCTGCAACCTGGAAACTCGTCAGCGCGCCTATTTCCAGCAACAACCCATCGAGCCAGACAAAATTCCCACACTTCCTCCTACCTTAGGACCTTCTCATCACCTGTGAATCCCATAGCTCCACCTGCTGCAAAACCCCTGCAACACTTGAGACTAAACATCACCAGGAGAAGTGTTGCTTCGAGTACCTAGAGGGCATACTCAAAGTCTTCCACCACAAACTTGCTAACCCGGCCTTGCACCCGTAGCACTGTGGACCCTTGCCTCCGGAACCGGATCCGAACCTGCTGTCTCTCTCAGATCCTCTTTCCAATTTTCTTCCACGATTTCAACCTTGAATAGCTTAAGCAGTCTTGTGCCCACCATCATCCATGGTCTCTTGTGTGTATCATTCCACACCAAAGAAGCTTGCACCTGCTCCGAACTTACTGTTTCTTTCCTTGCAGTAAAGTTTCACAAGGTTCTCGTACAAATCTGAAAGTGAGGTAAGAAGAAAGAGGCCTTTGTCTTCTTCCTCAACATCAACTTTCACAGTTGATCCAAGCATCCCTAAACACGGCTTCCATTTCTTCAGGCTTCCATTACTCTCATTTACCAAGAACAAAACCGCCTCTCCCTTTAAACTGCTCAACTGAAAATTCCATGGTGAACAACAAATCTGGACCTCCAACGAACCAAAGCCCCCAACGATGCTCTGATACCAATTGTTGTGCCTTGGCCCGTTCGTTACTGCGGAACTGAGATTCAGATTACAACCTCACCAAAATCACACACAGTTGAACAAAATAAAATACAAGAAATAAAGACACAGAGAAATTTACGAGGTTCGGCAAAAAACTGCCTACGTCCCCGGAGAGATATTGCTCTTCACTATGAGAATAACAGTACAAGTATACATGAGTTAAATCGACATAACCCAATCCCATATCCCTTGTACACCCACTCACAGAATTTTCCCAAGAGCCTCACTCTACCCCAAGAGTTCTTTCACTAGAATACTTTTCACTCTAGCTCTCTTGATTTTCTCTCAACCCATGTTCAACCTTTTCCATGGGAGAGCCGAATGCTCTCCCCCTTGGATGCTCTCTTTCACACTTCACAAAGGCATAACCAAATGCCTTAATATAAACAAAAGGCCCCGTCTTCTCTCTCTCCTCTTCTCTCTTTCGGCTCATCACACAAGGCCAATTCTTTGCCTTTGTAAAAGCCACAAATCAAGGGCTAGACATCATAATGATGTCCCCCTTTTTCTTTGTCCCTTTCTTTAGCCGAAAGTAGCTAGCACTCCACATGGTTGAAATGAAATTGTTGCCAACTCACAATATGAGCCAATCACAACAGGACGGTACTTGACGATGAAGATGATGACTGAGATTGCAGCACGATCAGGTTTCACTGTGGTGGAGTATCCAAGGACGGTTTGGCTTCTGACTCTGCTGGAGTTGTAATACCATTATCCGTTGTAGCATGAATGTCAGAGATTTACGAATAGTTACGGCAGCCTGATCAAGTTTCACCGTGCTGAGTACCGAAGTGGTGAAATCATCCATTTTTCTTAAACCTGCAGTAGAATTTGGATTAGTGATATGTGTGTACGTTGTGTAAGGGACTCCCGTGGACAGGGAAGGTCACCTCCGGACTGTCGGACCTTAGATGCCACCTGCAACATCATCCTACAAATAATGGTCCTACGATTGCCCCCAACTGTCATAGTTCCGTATTGTAAAGGTTGAACAACTGATGAAAATTTTGGATCAATTCTCACATTATATACCAATATTCATCCCCTTGTTTTTTGGCCTGAATGTTCAATTATTATGATGTGCTAGTACCAAGCCACTTAATATTCCAAGTGCAATTTCATGTAATTCTTCGGTTCAACTTATTTTTACGGTCTGTTCGTTTAAAACCAATTGTTATAATCAGTGGCAGATTCAAGATTTGAATCTTGGGTGGTCCTAGTGTTAAAGTTTCAAGTTTTTTATATAGAAACATAGCAACAAAAAGTTCAGTTTGTTCACTGAAGCATTCGTCGAACACTTGATGAGTGATTCAAATCTTGGGTGGTCCCAGTGTTAGAGGTTCAAGTTTTAAAATCCGTAAAAAAGAGGTAGACAAAACACCTCAATCCACCTTATTAGTCCAATTGAAACTCCCATTTTTCTATGGATTTATAAATATTATCTTCGCGTTTACTCTTGACTTTGCTACCCATATAAAACTTAAAAACAAACAGATAGGCATAGGCTCATATTATATCAAATGGAACACAATGACTTTTTCAGTTCCTTTTGTAAGCAAAAGGTATTAAAACTTGCTACATCCCTTTCACCTCTGCCCATCACATTCCGCGTTGATTTGAAACCAATCACGCACTGCCGGCGTTTTAATTTCCCACACGAAAATGCATAATTGACTTCAAATACTGTTAGTGTGCGATCCCATTTCCACGAATTTGTTCTCCATCATATTTTAATTATGCAGTCAACATCCAGATAACAACAACAAATGATCAATCTTTAAAGCAACATCTCTTGCTTTTCACTTCCAAATTCAATTCACAATTTCACATACCATGTTGCTCAAAGTCATATATTCTGTCTTGTTCGTTCTTACATCTGCCAAATGTTGTTTGAGTGCTGGAATCAGTTCCAACATCGGGTGCTTACGAACAGAAAAAACCGCCCTCCTTCAGTTCAAACAAGGCCTGATTGACAAGTCCAACGTTCTTGCTTCCTGGGAAACCGGCAAAGATTGTTGCGAGTGGAGAGGAATCACTTGCAACAACAAAACAGGTCATGTTGTCATGCTAGATCTCTATTACAATTCTTCTGATATTTATAATGCTGAAACTCCTCTGAGTGGTGTGATTGCTCCTTCTCTACTTGAATTGCCATATCTAACTTACTTGGACCTCAGTTTCAATAATTTCCAAGGACAAATTCCCAAGTTCATCGGTTCCTTGAGTCGATTGGAACAACTCAAACTAGCAGGTGCTAATCTTAGCGGACCAATTCCTCCCCAACTCAGAAATCTCTCTAGTTTGTATACTCTTGATCTTGCATGGAACTATGTCACATTTGAAAATCTCGAGTGGTTATCTCATCTTTCTTCTTTGAGGTACTTGAATATGTCGCGTCTTAATTTTTCCGAGTTTGTAAATTGGCCAGAATCTATAAGCAAACTCCCTTCACTTGTTGAGCTCCAGTTATCTTCGTGTAATCTTCCCAATGTCGAACTAAGTTTTGTCAATTCTTCAAACTCTCTTGAAGTCCTTGAACTCTCGGATAATCCTCTTAATCTTTCAATATTTAATTGGATGGCCAATGTCAGCACCAACCTTGTTCACATTGGTTTAGCTGGTGATCAGATTCAAGGTCCCTTCCCAGATGTTTTCGCAAATATGGTTTCTCTCGTGTCTCTTGATCTCTCGTATAACAAACTTGAAGGTGGGATACCAAAATCCTTTCGAAACCTTTGCAGCTTAGAGTCGTTGAATTTAGAGGGAAACTCACTTTCCGACAGACTTGAAGACTCTGTCGAAAACTTGTCTTGTGCTCAAGACACCCTCGAGTCCTTGTCTTTAAGTGGGAACCCGTTTTCGGGTTCATGTCCTGACAACCTTACAAGATTTTCATCCTTGAAAGAATTGTACATTGATGGCACCAAGGTAAGTGGATCTCTTCCAAAAAGTTTTCAGCCACTCTCCCAGCTAAGATCCTTGAGCCTAGTTCTAAACCAGTTCACCGGATCACTACCTGATTTTACAGGTCTTTCGTTGTTAAGGCAGTTATTTATCTCCAAAAATCAACTCAACGGATCTCTACCTGAGAGTATCGGCCAACTTTCCAGCCTCGAAGATTTAGATCTTTCTTGGAATTCTTTAAATGGTGTCATAACTGAAGAGCACTTCTCCAATCTCTCCCGTTTAAACTTTTTGGATTTTTCTCATAATCCTTTGTCTTTCAACTTGAGCTTGGATTGGAATCCACCTTTCCAAATCAAAATTATAGGATTGTCCTCTTGCAAGGTTGGCCCTGCATTTCCGAAATGGATTCAAACTCAGACACAACTTACTTCACTTGACATGGTTAATGCTGAGATTTCAGA
Source organism: Pyrus communis (assembly GCF_963583255.1). Classification (NCBI taxonomy): domain Eukaryota; kingdom Viridiplantae; phylum Streptophyta; class Magnoliopsida; order Rosales; family Rosaceae; genus Pyrus; species Pyrus communis. The sequence continues at coordinate 1,726,947 of NC_084818.1, forward strand.
TTCTATACCTGATAAGTTTTGGGATCTGTCTTCCAGCTTAGTCGAGTTAAACCTATCAATGAACCAAATCCATGGAAAGTTGCCAAATCTGTCAACAAAAAACTGCACCTTCTTTTCTTTTGACTTGTCATCTAATCTCTTGGACGGCCCACTTCCGCCGTTTTCTTCAAGTGTAGTTGACCTGCGTCTCTCCCAAAACATGTTTTCGGGACCCTTATCTTCCTTTTGTAAAACAGAAGCTTCAAACTTGTTTAATCTAGACCTTTCCGACAATCAGCTATCCGGTGAACTTCCTAGTTGTTGGATGCAGTTTCAAGGTTTGACCTTTTTGAACATGGCTAAAAACAATTTCTCAGGGAAAATTCCAAGCTCATTAGGCTACTTAAAGGATGCTGTATTGTTACGCTTACAGGATAACAAACTTTCTGGAGAATTGCCTTCTTTGGAGAACTGTACAGAATTAAGAGTTGTTGACCTCGGTTCCAATAAACTATCTGGAAAAATACCGACAAGGATAGGCCTGAGCCTAAAAGAGTTGCTGGTTCTTCGCTTAAAGTCGAACGAGTTTTATGGAAGCATACCTTTAAGTCTATGTAGTCTTCCTGCCCTTCATGTTTTGGACTTCTCCAACAACAACATATCCGGAGCCTTGCCACATTGCCTCGCTAACATAACAGCTTTGTCCTCGATGTCCCCTGAGGTGGAGGACAACATCATTGTTGGGTTTGTGCAACTGACATGGAAAGGAATACAGATTGAGTTCGGGGAAAATCTTAAGCGTTTGAGAAGCATTGACGTTTCGAACAACAACTTAAGCGGAGACATTCCAGAAAGTGTAACAAGTTTGCTGAAGTTGATTTCTCTGAACCTATCAAGAAACAGTTTTACTGGGGTGCTTCCTAACAACTTTGGTCAGCTGGAGATGTTAGAATCGCTTGATTTGTCACGAAACCAGATATCTGGTAGCATTCCTCCGAGTTTTTCGAGCTTACATTATCTTAGTGTCTTGGACTTGTCATACAACAACTTATCAGGAAGAATTCCCCTGAGTACTCAACTTCAAAGTTTTAATGCTTCTCAATTTACGGGAAATCTTGGACTTTGTGGACAACCGCTCACACCAGAATGCCCGGGAGATGCAACAACGGAAGATCCTTCAGTCCCCAATGGCAGTGGAAGTGACAAGACCAAACAAGATGATGATGGTCGCATAAGCTTTGGATTTTATGTTAGCTTGGCGCTTGGATTTATCATAGGATTTTGGAGTGTTTGTGGTACTTTAGTTCTCAACGCGTCTTGGAGATACGCATATTTCCGGTTCTTTGATGATATAAAAGCTCGGATTATGTGAAGACCGTTGCCTTTGAAGGCAAATCTGCAAGGGAGATTTCAAAGGTAAACGGTAAAGCTCTACTCTCCTAAATTGTTATATACTTCCGAACTCCACCCGTTAAACTCGATTGCACTTTCTGAGTTTAATGAGAGATTTCGGTAGAAGACTGCCGAAGCATTATTTTTAAGCTTTTTATTTATTTACCTTTAATTATAAGATACTTTTTATTGACTTTGTAGATATGGAACCACAAGGATCATCTCGTGTGCGCCCTACAACCTCTAATAGAAGGAATAAAAGTCAACGACAAATAATATCGTAGGCCTTGTTGGGGCAGAAGTGTACTATAAAACTTAAATTTCGAATGGCTCAACTTTCGTTATTTTATATGCAATATCAAAAGTGTTTTTTTTTTCTTTTATTCTGATGCAATGTGATATAAAATGTCATCAACTATGATGCTTGTTTGTCTCAAGGGTTATGTATAATAGATTGCTCTGTTGTGCTGTGTGTGTAGGACTGACTTTCAGTCGGATGAGATCTTCCCATATGACTTTTTTTTTTTCTTCGATTTTGTGTATTTCGGAATTTCAGATTCTTGTTGGTCGAAATATTTTGGAACGTTTTTGGCTCGCAATCAGATTTCCTATCCAAGTTGCGCCGTAGCCGTGTGTAATATAGTTCCAACAACGACCATATAAAGTTCATAAAACGGTATTTCTCCGGCTAATGAGATGTAAGAAACTGAAATTTACGTGACATTCCAAAAGATGTTCAATCAGCCCGCACAGCCCCAAAGGCAAAACATCAGTACGTCAAAGAATAACTACGCTCTATAAAAACTGTTCAATGATTTACACCTACACAGGAATACAAGACGCTCGGGTGAAAGCCAGAACGAACCAGTTCAAACACACGGCGAGTGAACTTCATTCAACGTCAGGCACACCGAGAACACGGAGATAGAGTCAGAAACGTTTATGACAAAGATGTTACTCGGACGGAGTTATCAGCTGATCCTGTTAAGAAGATGGGTAACGTCGGGTGCCAATCTACTGTAGTTTTGGCAGCACTGTCTGGGAGAGTTCTCAACCCATTCGCATGACCCCGTACCTGAACTAAGTTAATGAAACAAAAAATTGTATTAACACAAAGCATCACCTAGATCTTCAAAACACGACAATCGGGAAACGCTATACACAACGAAGCCACTCAGACACACGTATGGAGAAGAGAGAACAACCTGGCATATGGGTGCTCTTACAGAACCGGATGTGACCAACAGTCTCCTCCCATTGGCATCTAAAGCCATTTCATGTCTGCAATTTTTTGAGCTCTCGGTGTCAAGGAACCTATGGAATGGAAGGGAGCAGCGCAAATTAATCAGGTGTATGGCGAAATAGTTTTGTTTGACAAGACTGCAATGTAACCAATATCTACTAATAATGTTGGGATGCCAAAGAAAACGTGCGTGCTACAGTTCCTTGACCAAAGGATTTGACCTTGGTTTTGCAAGCTCCATTCAAACACCTGACACCGCAACAACAGTTCTGTTAGGCAAATACTTTCGAGAGGACAAAATCATAAGACCAGCTGCAGTTCAACTAATAACGGGGACAAATTTCAAATGCTCTAATCAAAATTTGGTGCAAAAATGAAACATAAAGCAGTTGCCTTTCCATCTACTCCCAAACTGAAAATACTTGTCTCATCAGGCCCGAAAAGAATGAAGCTTATAGCAGTGTCATGTGCAGGCCAACCAGTTATTTGTAGACAGGCAGACGTATCTTTGGCTTGTTAAGGTGTTCATATATCTATGAGTGACGTTTACATCTGCAGGCAAGCTAAGCTATGCAGAAAGGGGGCAACCTTATGTGATTCTGTTAAGACAAGGGCTTGACCATATGGCTAAAATGCGCTTATTCACGCCGATAAATTTAGCCATCTTGGAAAAATAAATAACACTCAAGTAAATACAAGTGTTCAGGAATATATGTGAGGATACCAAACATGTGAATCATTCCATCAGTTGCAGCGGCCGCTAAAATTTTCCCATTGTGAATGAAAACTAAGGGATGTTATTGCAGGTGGATCTTTACCAAGAGGAAGAACTGTCTTCATGAAACCCAAAAGGTTATTAAGGAATAAAACTACCAGTGTCTTCTCAGAAAAGAAAAAGACATAAAAGTTTAAGTTGCTATATCATGCATATATGATCTTCTGGTACAAAGAAAGCACATACCATAGCCTTCCACGTCTTCATGTTCCACACGGTTAATGAAGCGAACCCCATACTATCGACATAACTTGATCCGTGCCTACTAATACAATAAAAGTCGTAATACTGACGTTCATGAAAATTTAATGCCCAAACCCACATACACGAACATATATGCATGTAAGTAAACTGTAAGAAGAATCTTTCGTGATCAAATTGTAATCATTCACAGTGCTCATGCCATACTTCAGTTGAAGACGATTGTTCCAATAGGTGCCGAGAATTTGATCAACACACAGAGGTGTATGGACAATATGATAAGATTACATAAAGAACATACCCCTTGGATGTTGCTGCAGTAACAAAGATTGGCTCTATAGGGGTATCACATGATACAACAATGTTCATCCCTTTGTTTTTGGGTCTGAATATTCAATTACTATGGTGTGCTACAACCAAGCCGCCTAGTATTGCAAGTGCAATTTCATGTAATTCTCCAGTCCATCTTATTCTAATGGTATGTTCGTCGGGTTAAAACCGATCGTTTTGATAATCTGGATCAAGAAGTAAAAAACAAGTGGCAGATTGGGTTAGATCAGTTGGGTTAAAACCGATCGTTTTGATAATCCGGATCAAGAAGTGAAAAACAGGTGGCAGATTGGGTTTGATCAGTTGGTCAAAATAAATTGTCCTCCTTGCACTCAAATTCAAATTCGTCTCACTGCAGATTAGAATAACACTAGATCGTAAAAAATCCATCAAAAAAGTCCAGAAGGTGGGACAAAACACCTCAGTCCACCTTATTATTCCAATTGAAATCCCCCAACTTTTTCTATTGATTTGTAAATATTATCCTCGCCCTTACTCGACTTTGCCGCCCATATCCTGCTTAAGAACAAACAGATAGGCCATAGACTCATATTTATCAAATGGACACAATGACTTTTTCAGTTCCTTTTTGTAAGGCAAAGGTATTAAAACTCACTATATCCCCTTCACCTCTGCCCATCACATTCCGCGTTGATTCGAAACCAATCACGCACTGCAGGCGTTTCAATTTTCTAACATAAAATGCGTAATTGACTTCAAAATGTCATTACCCTAATTGACTTCAGAAAACGACAACAAAGGATCAATCTATAAAGCAACATCTCTTGCTTTCATTCCCAAATTCACATGCAATTCAATTCACAATTTCACATACCATGTTGCTCACAGTCATATATTTTGTCTTGTTCGTTCTTACATCTGCCAAATGCTGTTTGGGTGCTGGAATCAGTTCCGACATCAAGTGCTTACAAACCGAAAAAACCGCCTTGCTTCAGTTCAAACAAGGCCTCATTGACAAGTCCAACGTTCTTGCTTCTTGGAAAACCGGCAGAGATTGTTGCGAGTGGAGAGGAATCACTTGCAACAACGAAACAGGTCATGTCATCACACTAGATCTCTATTACAATTATTCTGATATTTCTAATGTTGGAACTCCCCTAAGTGGTGTGATTGCTCCTTCTCCACTTGAATTGCCATATCTAACTAACTTGGACCTCAGTTTCAATAATTTCCAAGGACAAATTCCCAAGTTCATTGGTTCTTTGAGTCGATTGGAACAACTCAAACTAGCAGGTGCTAATCTTAGCGGACCAATTCCTCCCCAACTCGGAAATCTCTCTAGTTTGCGTACTCTTGATCTTGCATTGAACTATGTCACATTTGAAAATCTTGAGTGGTTATCTCATCTTTCTTCTTTGAGGTACTTGAATATGTCAGGTCTTAATTTTTCCAAGGTTGTAAATTGGCCAGAATCTATAAGCAAACTCCCTTCACTTGTTGAGCTTCATTTATCTTCGTGTTATCTTCCCAATGTTGAACTGAGTTCGCTTTCTTTTGTCAATTCTTCAAACTCTCTTCAAGTCCTTGAACTCTCGGATAATATTCTTGATCTTTCAATATTTTATTCGATGGCCAATGTCAGCACCAACCTTGTTCACATTGGTTTAGCTCGTGCTCGGTTCCAAGGTCCTTTCCCAGATGCTTTTGCAAACATGGTTTCTCTCGTGTCTCTTGATCTCTCGTATAACAAACTTGAAGGTGGGATACCAAAATCCTTTCGAAACCTTTGCAGCTTAGAGTCGTTGAATTTAGAGGGAAACTCACTTTCCGACAGACTTGAAGACTCTGTCGAAAACTTGTCTTGTGCTCAAGACACCCTCGAGTCCTTGTCTTTAAGTGGGAACCCGTTTTCGGGTTCATGTCCTGACAACCTTACAAGATTTTCATCCTTGAAAGAATTGTACATTGATGGCACCAAGGTAAGTGGATCTCTTCCAAAAAGTTTTCAGCCACTCTCCCAGCTAAGATCCTTGAGCCTAGTTCTAAACCAGTTCACCGGATCACTACCTGATTTTACAGGTCTTTCGTTGTTAAGGCAGTTATTTATCTCCAAAAATCAACTCAACGGATCTCTACCTGAGAGTATCGGCCAACTTTCCAGCCTCGAAGATTTAGATCTTTCTTGGAATTCTTTAAATGGTGTCATAACTGAAGAGCACTTCTCCAATCTCTCCCGTTTAAACTTTTTGGATTTTTCTCATAATCCTTTGTCTTTCAACTTGAGCTTGGATTGGAATCCACCTTTCCAAATCAAAATTATAGGATTGTCCTCTTGCAAGGTTGGCCCTGCATTTCCGAAATGGATTCAAACTCAGACACAACTTACTTCACTTGACATGGTTAATGCTGAGATTTCAGATTCTATACCTGATAAGTTTTGGGATCTGTCTTCCAGCTTAGTCGAGTTAAACCTATCAATGAACCAAATCCATGGAAAGTTGCCAAATCTGTCAACAAAAAACTGCACCTTCTTTTCTTTTGACTTGTCATCTAATCTCTTGGACGGCCCACTTCCGCCGTTTTCTTCAAGTGTAGTTGACCTGCGTCTCTCCCAAAACATGTTTTCGGGACCCTTATCTTCCTTTTGTAAAACAGAAGCTTCAAACTTGTTTAATCTAGACCTTTCCGACAATCAGCTATCCGGTGAACTTCCTAGTTGTTGGATGCAGTTTCAAGGTTTGACCTTTTTGAACATGGCTAAAAACAATTTCTCAGGGAAAATTCCAAGCTCATTAGGCTACTTAAAGGATGCTGTATTGTTACGCTTACAGGATAACAAACTTTCTGGAGAATTGCCTTCTTTGGAGAACTGTACAGAATTAAGAGTTGTTGACCTCGGTTCCAATAAACTATCTGGAAAAATACCGACAAGGATAGGCCTGAGCCTAAAAGAGTTGCTGGTTCTTCGCTTAAAGTCGAACGAGTTTTATGGAAGCATACCTTTAAGTCTATGTAGTCTTCCTGCCCTTCATGTTTTGGACTTCTCCAACAACAACATATCCGGAGCCTTGCCACATTGCCTCGCTAACATAACAGCTTTGTCCTCGATGTCCCCTGAGGTGGAGGACAACATCATTGTTGGGTTTGTGCAACTGACATGGAAAGGAATACAGATTGAGTTCGGGGAAAATCTTAAGCGTTTGAGAAGCATTGACGTTTCGAACAACAACTTAAGCGGAGACATTCCAGAAAGTGTAACAAGTTTGCTGAAGTTGATTTCTCTGAACCTATCAAGAAACAGTTTTACTGGGGTGCTTCCTAACAACTTTGGTCAGCTGGAGATGTTAGAATCGCTTGATTTGTCACGAAACCAGATATCTGGTAGCATTCCTCCGAGTTTTTCGAGCTTACATTATCTTAGTGTCTTGGACTTGTCATACAACAACTTATCAGGAAGAATTCCCCTGAGTACTCAACTTCAAAGTTTTAATGCTTCTCAATTTACGGGAAATCTTGGACTTTGTGGACAACCGCTCACACCAGAATGCCCGGGAGATGCAACAACGGAAGATCCTTCAGTCCCCAATGGCAGTGGAAGTGACAAGACCAAACAAGATGATGATGGTCGCATAAGCTTTGGATTTTATGTTAGCTTGGCGCTTGGATTTATCATAGGATTTTGGAGTGTTTGTGGTACTTTAGTTCTCAACGCGTCTTGGAGATACGCATATTTCCGGTTCTTTGATGATATAAAAGCTCGGATTATGTGAAGACCGTTGCCTTTGAAGGCAAATCTGCAAGGGAGATTTCAAAGGTAAACGGTAAAGCTCTACTCTCCTAAATTGTTATATACTTCCGAACTCCACCCGTTAAACTCGATTGCACTTTCTGAGTTTAATGAGAGATTTCGGTAGAAGACTGCCGAAGCATTATTTTTAAGCTTTTTATTTATTTACCTTTAATTATAAGATACTTTTTATTGACTTTGTAGATATGGAACCACAAGGATCATCTCGTGTGCGCCCTACAACCTCTAATAGAAGGAATAAAAGTCAACGACAAATAATATCGTAGGCCTTGTTGGGGCAGAAGTGTACTATAAAACTTAAATTTCGAATGGCTCAACTTTCGTTATTTTATATGCAATATCAAAAGTGTTTTTTTTTTCTTTTATTCTGATGCAATGTGATATAAAATGTCATCAACTATGATGCTTGTTTGTCTCAAGGGTTATGTATAATAGATTGCTCTGTTGTGCTGTGTGTGTAGGACTGACTTTCAGTCGGATGAGATCTTCCCATATGACTTTTTTTTTTTCTTCGATTTTGTGTATTTCGGAATTTCAGATTCTTGTTGGTCGAAATATTTTGGAACGTTTTTGGCTCGCAATCAGATTTCCTATCCAAGTTGCGCCGTAGCCGTGTGTAATATAGTTCCAACAACGACCATATAAAGTTCATAAAACGGTATTTCTCCGGCTAATGAGATGTAAGAAACTGAAATTTACGTGACATTCCAAAAGATGTTCAATCAGCCCGCACAGCCCCAAAGGCAAAACATCAGTACGTCAAAGAATAACTACGCTCTATAAAAACTGTTCAATGATTTACACCTACACAGGAATACAAGACGCTCGGGTGAAAGCCAGAACGAACCAGTTCAAACACACGGCGAGTGAACTTCATTCAACGTCAGGCACACCGAGAACACGGAGATAGAGTCAGAAACGTTTATGACAAAGATGTTACTCGGACGGAGTTATCAGCTGATCCTGTTAAGAAGATGGGTAACGTCGGGTGCCAATCTACTGTAGTTTTGGCAGCACTGTCTGGGAGAGTTCTCAACCCATTCGCATGACCCCGTACCTGAACTAAGTTAATGAAACAAAAAATTGTATTAACACAAAGCATCACCTAGATCTTCAAAACACGACAATCGGGAAACGCTATACACAACGAAGCCACTCAGACACACGTATGGAGAAGAGAGAACAACCTGGCATATGGGTGCTCTTACAGAACCGGATGTGACCAACAGTCTCCTCCCATTGGCATCTAAAGCCATTTCATGTCTGCAATTTTTTGAGCTCTCGGTGTCAAGGAACCTATGGAATGGAAGGGAGCAGCGCAAATTAATCAGGTGTATGGCGAAATAGTTTTGTTTGACAAGACTGCAATGTAACCAATATCTACTAATAATGTTGGGATGCCAAAGAAAACGTGCGTGCTACAGTTCCTTGACCAAAGGATTTGACCTTGGTTTTGCAAGCTCCATTCAAACACCTGACACCGCAACAACAGTTCTGTTAGGCAAATACTTTCGAGAGGACAAAATCATAAGACCAGCTGCAGTTCAACTAATAACGGGGACAAATTTCAAATGCTCTAATCAAAATTTGGTGCAAAAATGAAACATAAAGCAGTTGCCTTTCCATCTACTCCCAAACTGAAAATACTTGTCTCATCAGGCCCGAAAAGAATGAAGCTTATAGCAGTGTCATGTGCAGGCCAACCAGTTATTTGTAGACAGGCAGACGTATCTTTGGCTTGTTAAGGTGTTCATATATCTATGAGTGACGTTTACATCTGCAGGCAAGCTAAGCTATGCAGAAAGGGGGCAACCTTATGTGATTCTGTTAAGACAAGGGCTTGACCATATGGCTAAAATGCGCTTATTCACGCCGATAAATTTAGCCATCTTGGAAAAATAAATAACACTCAAGTAAATACAAGTGTTCAGGAATATATGTGAGGATACCAAACATGTGAATCATTCCATCAGTTGCAGCGGCCGCTAAAATTTTCCCATTGTGAATGAAAACTAAGGGATGTTATTGCAGGTGGATCTTTACCAAGAGGAAGAACTGTCTTCATGAAACCCAAAAGGTTATTAAGGAATAAAACTACCAGTGTCTTCTCAGAAAAGAAAAAGACATAAAAGTTTAAGTTGCTATATCATGCATATATGATCTTCTGGTACAAAGAAAGCACATACCATAGCCTTCCACGTCTTCATGTTCCACACGGTTAATGAAGCGAACCCCATACTATCGACATAACTTGATCCGTGCCTACTAATACAATAAAAGTCGTAATACTGACGTTCATGAAAATTTAATGCCCAAACCCACATACACGAACATATATGCATGTAAGTAAACTGTAAGAAGAATCTTTCGTGATCAAATTGTAATCATTCACAGTGCTCATGCCATACTTCAGTTGAAGACGATTGTTCCAATAGGTGCCGAGAATTTGATCAACACACAGAGGTGTATGGACAATATGATAAGATTACATAAAGAACATACCCCTTGGATGTTGCTGCAGTAACAAAGATTGGCTCTATAGGGGTATCACATGATACAACAATGTTCATCCCTTTGTTTTTGGGTCTGAATATTCAATTACTATGGTGTGCTACAACCAAGCCGCCTAGTATTGCAAGTGCAATTTCATGTAATTCTCCAGTCCATCTTATTCTAATGGTATGTTCGTCGGGTTAAAACCGATCGTTTTGATAATCTGGATCAAGAAGTAAAAAACAAGTGGCAGATTGGGTTAGATCAGTTGGGTTAAAACCGATCGTTTTGATAATCCGGATCAAGAAGTGAAAAACAGGTGGCAGATTGGGTTTGATCAGTTGGTCAAAATAAATTGTCCTCCTTGCACTCAAATTCAAATTCGTCTCACTGCAGATTAGAATAACACTAGATCGTAAAAAATCCATCAAAAAAGTCCAGAAGGTGGGACAAAACACCTCAGTCCACCTTATTATTCCAATTGAAATCCCCCAACTTTTTCTATTGATTTGTAAATATTATCCTCGCCCTTACTCGACTTTGCCGCCCATATCCTGCTTAAGAACAAACAGATAGGCCATAGACTCATATTTATCAAATGGACACAATGACTTTTTCAGTTCCTTTTTGTAAGGCAAAGGTATTAAAACTCACTATATCCCCTTCACCTCTGCCCATCACATTCCGCGTTGATTCGAAACCAATCACGCACTGCAGGCGTTTCAATTTTCTAACATAAAATGCGTAATTGACTTCAAAATGTCATTACCCTAATTGACTTCAGAAAACGACAACAAAGGATCAATCTATAAAGCAACATCTCTTGCTTTCATTCCCAAATTCACATGCAATTCAATTCACAATTTCACATACCATGTTGCTCACAGTCATATATTTTGTCTTGTTCGTTCTTACATCTGCCAAATGCTGTTTGGGTGCTGGAATCAGTTCCGACATCAAGTGCTTACAAACCGAAAAAACCGCCTTGCTTCAGTTCAAACAAGGCCTCATTGACAAGTCCAACGTTCTTGCTTCTTGGAAAACCGGCAGAGATTGTTGCGAGTGGAGAGGAATCACTTGCAACAACGAAACAGGTCATGTCATCACACTAGATCTCTATTACAATTATTCTGATATTTCTAATGTTGGAACTCCCCTAAGTGGTGTGATTGCTCCTTCTCCACTTGAATTGCCATATCTAACTAACTTGGACCTCAGTTTCAATAATTTCCAAGGACAAATTCCCAAGTTCATTGGTTCTTTGAGTCGATTGGAACAACTCAAACTAGCAGGTGCTAATCTTAGCGGACCAATTCCTCCCCAACTCGGAAATCTCTCTAGTTTGCGTACTCTTGATCTTGCATTGAACTATGTCACATTTGAAAATCTTGAGTGGTTATCTCATCTTTCTTCTTTGAGGTACTTGAATATGTCAGGTCTTAATTTTTCCAAGGTTGTAAATTGGCCAGAATCTATAAGCAAACTCCCTTCACTTGTTGAGCTTCATTTATCTTCGTGTTATCTTCCCAATGTTGAACTGAGTTCGCTTTCTTTTGTCAATTCTTCAAACTCTCTTCAAGTCCTTGAACTCTCGGATAATATTCTTGATCTTTCAATATTTTATTCGATGGCCAATGTCAGCACCAACCTTGTTCACATTGGTTTAGCTCGTGCTCGGTTCCAAGGTCCTTTCCCAGATGCTTTTGCAAACATGGTTTCTCTCGTGTCTCTTGATCTCTCGTATAACAAACTTGAAGGTGGGATACCAAAATCCTTTCGAAACCTTTGCAGCTTAGAGTCGTTGAATTTAGAGGGAAACTCACTTTCCGACAGACTTGAAGACTCTGTCGAAAACTTGTCTTGTGCTCAAGACACCCTCGAGTCCTTGTCTTTAAGTGGGAACCCGTTTTCGGGTTCATGTCCTGACAACCTTACAAGATTTTCATCCTTGAAAGAATTGTACATTGATGGCACCAAGGTAAGTGGATCTCTTCCAAAAAGTTTTCAGCCACTCTCCCAGCTAAGATCCTTGAGCCTAGTTCTAAACCAGTTCACCGGATCACTACCTGATTTTACAGGTCTTTCGTTGTTAAGGCAGTTATTTATCTCCAAAAATCAACTCAACGGATCTCTACCTGAGAGTATCGGCCAACTTTCCAGCCTCGAAGATTTAGATCTTTCTTGGAATTCTTTAAATGGTGTCATAACTGAAGAGCACTTCTCCAATCTCTCCCGTTTAAACTTTTTGGATTTTTCTCATAATCCTTTGTCTTTCAACTTGAGCTTGGATTGGAATCCACCTTTCCAAATCAAAATTATAGGATTGTCCTCTTGCAAGGTTGGCCCTGCATTTCCGAAATGGATTCAAACTCAGACACAACTTACTTCACTTGACATGGTTAATGCTGAGATTTCAGATTCTATACCTGATAAGTTTTGGGATCTGTCTTCCAGCTTAGTCGAGTTAAACCTATCAATGAACCAAATCCATGGAAAGTTGCCAAATCTGTCAACAAAAAACTGCACCTTCTTTTCTTTTGACTTGTCATCTAATCTCTTGGACGGCCCACTTCCGCCGTTTTCTTCAAGTGTAGTTGACCTGCGTCTCTCCCAAAACATGTTTTCGGGACCCTTATCTTCCTTTTGTAAAACAGAAGCTTCAAACTTGTTTAATCTAGACCTTTCCGACAATCAGCTATCCGGTGAACTTCCTAGTTGTTGGATGCAGTTTCAAGGTTTGACCTTTTTGAACATGGCTAAAAACAATTTCTCAGGGAAAATTCCAAGCTCATTAGGCTACTTAAAGGATGCTGTATTGTTACGCTTACAGGATAACAAACTTTCTGGAGAATTGCCTTCTTTGGAGAACTGTACAGAATTAAGAGTTGTTGACCTCGGTTCCAATAAACTATCTGGAAAAATACCGACAAGGATAGGCCTGAGCCTAAAAGAGTTGCTGGTTCTTCGCTTAAAGTCGAACGAGTTTTATGGAAGCATACCTTTAAGTCTATGTAGTCTTCCTGCCCTTCATGTTTTGGACTTCTCCAACAACAACATATCCGGAGCCTTGCCACATTGCCTCGCTAACATAACAGCTTTGTCCTCGATGTCCCCTGAGGTGGAGGACAACATCATTGTTGGGTTTGTGCAACTGACATGGAAAGGAATACAGATTGAGTTCGGGGAAAATCTTAAGCGTTTGAGAAGCATTGACGTTTCGAACAACAACTTAAGCGGAGACATTCCAGAAAGTGTAACAAGTTTGCTGAAGTTGATTTCTCTGAACCTATCAAGAAACAGTTTTACTGGGGTGCTTCCTAACAACTTTGGTCAGCTGGAGATGTTAGAATCGCTTGATTTGTCACGAAACCAGATATCTGGTAGCATTCCTCCGAGTTTTTCGAGCTTACATTATCTTAGTGTCTTGGACTTGTCATACAACAACTTATCAGGAAGAATTCCCCTGAGTACTCAACTTCAAAGTTTTAATGCTTCTCAATTTACGGGAAATCTTGGACTTTGTGGACAACCGCTCACACCAGAATGCCCGGGAGATGCAACAACGGAAGATCCTTCAGTCCCCAATGGCAGTGGAAGTGACAAGACCAAACAAGATGATGATGGTCGCATAAGCTTTGGATTTTATGTTAGCTTGGCGCTTGGATTTATCATAGGATTTTGGAGTGTTTGTGGTACTTTAGTTCTCAACGCGTCTTGGAGATACGCATATTTCCGGTTCTTTGATGATATAAAAGCTCGGATTATGTGAAGACCGTTGCCTTTGAAGGCAAATCTGCAAGGGAGATTTCAAAGGTAAACGGTAAAGCTCTACTCTCCTAAATTGTTATATACTTCCGAACTCCACCCGTTAAACTCGATTGCACTTTCTGAGTTTAATGAGAGATTTCGGTAGAAGACTGCCGAAGCATTATTTTTAAGCTTTTTATTTATTTACCTTTAATTATAAGATACTTTTTATTGACTTTGTAGATATGGAACCACAAGGATCATCTCGTGTGCGCCCTACAACCTCTAATAGAAGGAATAAAAGTCAACGACAAATAATATCGTAGGCCTTGTTGGGGCAGAAGTGTACTATAAAACTTAAATTTCGAATGGCTCAACTTTCGTTATTTTATATGCAATATCAAAAGTGTTTTTTTTTTCTTTTATTCTGATGCAATGTGATATAAAATGTCATCAACTATGATGCTTGTTTGTCTCAAGGGTTATGTATAATAGATTGCTCTGTTGTGCTGTGTGTGTAGGACTGACTTTCAGTCGGATGAGATCTTCCCATATGACTTTTTTTTTTTCTTCGATTTTGTGTATTTCGGAATTTCAGATTCTTGTTGGTCGAAATATTTTGGAACGTTTTTGGCTCGCAATCAGATTTCCTATCCAAGTTGCGCCGTAGCCGTGTGTAATATAGTTCCAACAACGACCATATAAAGTTCATAAAACGGTATTTCTCCGGCTAATGAGATGTAAGAAACTGAAATTTACGTGACATTCCAAAAGATGTTCAATCAGCCCGCACAGCCCCAAAGGCAAAACATCAGTACGTCAAAGAATAACTACGCTCTATAAAAACTGTTCAATGATTTACACCTACACAGGAATACAAGACGCTCGGGTGAAAGCCAGAACGAACCAGTTCAAACACACGGCGAGTGAACTTCATTCAACGTCAGGCACACCGAGAACACGGAGATAGAGTCAGAAACGTTTATGACAAAGATGTTACTCGGACGGAGTTATCAGCTGATCCTGTTAAGAAGATGGGTAACGTCGGGTGCCAATCTACTGTAGTTTTGGCAGCACTGTCTGGGAGAGTTCTCAACCCATTCGCATGACCCCGTACCTGAACTAAGTTAATGAAACAAAAAATTGTATTAACACAAAGCATCACCTAGATCTTCAAAACACGACAATCGGGAAACGCTATACACAACGAAGCCACTCAGACACACGTATGGAGAAGAGAGAACAACCTGGCATATGGGTGCTCTTACAGAACCGGATGTGACCAACAGTCTCCTCCCATTGGCATCTAAAGCCATTTCATGTCTGCAATTTTTTGAGCTCTCGGTGTCAAGGAACCTATGGAATGGAAGGGAGCAGCGCAAATTAATCAGGTGTATGGCGAAATAGTTTTGTTTGACAAGACTGCAATGTAACCAATATCTACTAATAATGTTGGGATGCCAAAGAAAACGTGCGTGCTACAGTTCCTTGACCAAAGGATTTGACCTTGGTTTTGCAAGCTCCATTCAAACACCTGACACCGCAACAACAGTTCTGTTAGGCAAATACTTTCGAGAGGACAAAATCATAAGACCAGCTGCAGTTCAACTAATAACGGGGACAAATTTCAAATGCTCTAATCAAAATTTGGTGCAAAAATGAAACATAAAGCAGTTGCCTTTCCATCTACTCCCAAACTGAAAATACTTGTCTCATCAGGCCCGAAAAGAATGAAGCTTATAGCAGTGTCATGTGCAGGCCAACCAGTTATTTGTAGACAGGCAGACGTATCTTTGGCTTGTTAAGGTGTTCATATATCTATGAGTGACGTTTACATCTGCAGGCAAGCTAAGCTATGCAGAAAGGGGGCAACCTTATGTGATTCTGTTAAGACAAGGGCTTGACCATATGGCTAAAATGCGCTTATTCACGCCGATAAATTTAGCCATCTTGGAAAAATAAATAACACTCAAGTAAATACAAGTGTTCAGGAATATATGTGAGGATACCAAACATGTGAATCATTCCATCAGTTGCAGCGGCCGCTAAAATTTTCCCATTGTGAATGAAAACTAAGGGATGTTATTGCAGGTGGATCTTTACCAAGAGGAAGAACTGTCTTCATGAAACCCAAAAGGTTATTAAGGAATAAAACTACCAGTGTCTTCTCAGAAAAGAAAAAGACATAAAAGTTTAAGTTGCTATATCATGCATATATGATCTTCTGGTACAAAGAAAGCACATACCATAGCCTTCCACGTCTTCATGTTCCACACGGTTAATGAAGCGAACCCCATACTATCGACATAACTTGATCCGTGCCTACTAATACAATAAAAGTCGTAATACTGACGTTCATGAAAATTTAATGCCCAAACCCACATACACGAACATATATGCATGTAAGTAAACTGTAAGAAGAATCTTTCGTGATCAAATTGTAATCATTCACAGTGCTCATGCCATACTTCAGTTGAAGACGATTGTTCCAATAGGTGCCGAGAATTTGATCAACACACAGAGGTGTATGGACAATATGATAAGATTACATAAAGAACATACCCCTTGGATGTTGCTGCAGTAACAAAGATTGGCTCTATAGGGGTATCACATGATACAACAATGTTCATCCCTTTGTTTTTGGGTCTGAATATTCAATTACTATGGTGTGCTACAACCAAGCCGCCTAGTATTGCAAGTGCAATTTCATGTAATTCTCCAGTCCATCTTATTCTAATGGTATGTTCGTCGGGTTAAAACCGATCGTTTTGATAATCTGGATCAAGAAGTAAAAAACAAGTGGCAGATTGGGTTAGATCAGTTGGGTTAAAACCGATCGTTTTGATAATCCGGATCAAGAAGTGAAAAACAGGTGGCAGATTGGGTTTGATCAGTTGGTCAAAATAAATTGTCCTCCTTGCACTCAAATTCAAATTCGTCTCACTGCAGATTAGAATAACACTAGATCGTAAAAAATCCATCAAAAAAGTCCAGAAGGTGGGACAAAACACCTCAGTCCACCTTATTATTCCAATTGAAATCCCCCAACTTTTTCTATTGATTTGTAAATATTATCCTCGCCCTTACTCGACTTTGCCGCCCATATCCTGCTTAAGAACAAACAGATAGGCCATAGACTCATATTTATCAAATGGACACAATGACTTTTTCAGTTCCTTTTTGTAAGGCAAAGGTATTAAAACTCACTATATCCCCTTCACCTCTGCCCATCACATTCCGCGTTGATTCGAAACCAATCACGCACTGCAGGCGTTTCAATTTTCTAACATAAAATGCGTAATTGACTTCAAAATGTCATTACCCTAATTGACTTCAGAAAACGACAACAAAGGATCAATCTATAAAGCAACATCTCTTGCTTTCATTCCCAAATTCACATGCAATTCAATTCACAATTTCACATACCATGTTGCTCACAGTCATATATTTTGTCTTGTTCGTTCTTACATCTGCCAAATGCTGTTTGGGTGCTGGAATCAGTTCCGACATCAAGTGCTTACAAACCGAAAAAACCGCCTTGCTTCAGTTCAAACAAGGCCTCATTGACAAGTCCAACGTTCTTGCTTCTTGGAAAACCGGCAGAGATTGTTGCGAGTGGAGAGGAATCACTTGCAACAACGAAACAGGTCATGTCATCACACTAGATCTCTATTACAATTATTCTGATATTTCTAATGTTGGAACTCCCCTAAGTGGTGTGATTGCTCCTTCTCCACTTGAATTGCCATATCTAACTAACTTGGACCTCAGTTTCAATAATTTCCAAGGACAAATTCCCAAGTTCATTGGTTCTTTGAGTCGATTGGAACAACTCAAACTAGCAGGTGCTAATCTTAGCGGACCAATTCCTCCCCAACTCGGAAATCTCTCTAGTTTGCGTACTCTTGATCTTGCATTGAACTATGTCACATTTGAAAATCTTGAGTGGTTATCTCATCTTTCTTCTTTGAGGTACTTGAATATGTCAGGTCTTAATTTTTCCAAGGTTGTAAATTGGCCAGAATCTATAAGCAAACTCCCTTCACTTGTTGAGCTTCATTTATCTTCGTGTTATCTTCCCAATGTTGAACTGAGTTCGCTTTCTTTTGTCAATTCTTCAAACTCTCTTCAAGTCCTTGAACTCTCGGATAATATTCTTGATCTTTCAATATTTTATTCGATGGCCAATGTCAGCACCAACCTTGTTCACATTGGTTTAGCTCGTGCTCGGTTCCAAGGTCCTTTCCCAGATGCTTTTGCAAACATGGTTTCTCTCGTGTCTCTTGATCTCTCGTATAACAAACTTGAAGGTGGGATACCAAAATCCTTTCGAAACCTTTGCAGCTTAGAGTCGTTGAATTTAGAGGGAAACTCACTTTCCGACAGACTTGAAGACTCTGTCGAAAACTTGTCTTGTGCTCAAGACACCCTCGAGTCCTTGTCTTTAAGTGGGAACCCGTTTTCGGGTTCATGTCCTGACAACCTTACAAGATTTTCATCCTTGAAAGAATTGTACATTGATGGCACCAAGGTAAGTGGATCTCTTCCAAAAAGTTTTCAGCCACTCTCCCAGCTAAGATCCTTGAGCCTAGTTCTAAACCAGTTCACCGGATCACTACCTGATTTTACAGGTCTTTCGTTGTTAAGGCAGTTATTTATCTCCAAAAATCAACTCAACGGATCTCTACCTGAGAGTATCGGCCAACTTTCCAGCCTCGAAGATTTAGATCTTTCTTGGAATTCTTTAAATGGTGTCATAACTGAAGAGCACTTCTCCAATCTCTCCCGTTTAAACTTTTTGGATTTTTCTCATAATCCTTTGTCTTTCAACTTGAGCTTGGATTGGAATCCACCTTTCCAAATCAAAATTATAGGATTGTCCTCTTGCAAGGTTGGCCCTGCATTTCCGAAATGGATTCAAACTCAGACACAACTTACTTCACTTGACATGGTTAATGCTGAGATTTCAGATTCTATACCTGATAAGTTTTGGGATCTGTCTTCCAGCTTAGTCGAGTTAAACCTATCAATGAACCAAATCCATGGAAAGTTGCCAAATCTGTCAACAAAAAACTGCACCTTCTTTTCTTTTGACTTGTCATCTAATCTCTTGGACGGCCCACTTCCGCCGTTTTCTTCAAGTGTAGTTGACCTGCGTCTCTCCCAAAACATGTTTTCGGGACCCTTATCTTCCTTTTGTAAAACAGAAGCTTCAAACTTGTTTAATCTAGACCTTTCCGACAATCAGCTATCCGGTGAACTTCCTAGTTGTTGGATGCAGTTTCAAGGTTTGACCTTTTTGAACATGGCTAAAAACAATTTCTCAGGGAAAATTCCAAGCTCATTAGGCTACTTAAAGGATGCTGTATTGTTACGCTTACAGGATAACAAACTTTCTGGAGAATTGCCTTCTTTGGAGAACTGTACAGAATTAAGAGTTGTTGACCTCGGTTCCAATAAACTATCTGGAAAAATACCGACAAGGATAGGCCTGAGCCTAAAAGAGTTGCTGGTTCTTCGCTTAAAGTCGAACGAGTTTTATGGAAGCATACCTTTAAGTCTATGTAGTCTTCCTGCCCTTCATGTTTTGGACTTCTCCAACAACAACATATCCGGAGCCTTGCCACATTGCCTCGCTAACATAACAGCTTTGTCCTCGATGTCCCCTGAGGTGGAGGACAACATCATTGTTGGGTTTGTGCAACTGACATGGAAAGGAATACAGATTGAGTTCGGGGAAAATCTTAAGCGTTTGAGAAGCATTGACGTTTCGAACAACAACTTAAGCGGAGACATTCCAGAAAGTGTAACAAGTTTGCTGAAGTTGATTTCTCTGAACCTATCAAGAAACAGTTTTACTGGGGTGCTTCCTAACAACTTTGGTCAGCTGGAGATGTTAGAATCGCTTGATTTGTCACGAAACCAGATATCTGGTAGCATTCCTCCGAGTTTTTCGAGCTTACATTATCTTAGTGTCTTGGACTTGTCATACAACAACTTATCAGGAAGAATTCCCCTGAGTACTCAACTTCAAAGTTTTAATGCTTCTCAATTTACGGGAAATCTTGGACTTTGTGGACAACCGCTCACACCAGAATGCCCGGGAGATGCAACAACGGAAGATCCTTCAGTCCCCAATGGCAGTGGAAGTGACAAGACCAAACAAGATGATGATGGTCGCATAAGCTTTGGATTTTATGTTAGCTTGGCGCTTGGATTTATCATAGGATTTTGGAGTGTTTGTGGTACTTTAGTTCTCAACGCGTCTTGGAGATACGCATATTTCCGGTTCTTTGATGATATAAAAGCTCGGATTATGTGACGACCGTTGCCTTTGAAGGCAAATCTGCAAGGGAGATTTCAAAGGTAAACGGTAAAGCTCTACTCTCCTAAATTGTTATATACTTCCGAACTCCACCCGTTAAACTCGATTGCACTTTCTGAGTTTAATGAGAGATTTCGGTAGAAGACTGCCGAAGCATTATTTTTAAGCTTTTTATTTATTTACCTTTAATTATAAGATACTTTTTATTGACTTTGTAGATATGGAACCACAAGGATCATCTCGTGTGCGCCCTACAACCTCTAATAGAAGGAATAAAAGTCAACGACAAATAATATCGTAGGCCTTGTTGGGGCAGAAGCGTACTATAAAACTTAAATTTCGAATGGCTCAACTTTCGTTATTTTATATGCAATATCAAAAGTGTTTTTTTTTTCTTTTATTCTGATGCAATGTGATATAAAATGTCATCAACTATCAAAAGGGTTATGTATAATAGATTGCTCTGTTGTGCTGTGTGTGTAGGACTGACTTTCAGTCGGATGAGATCTTCCCATATGACTTTTTTTTTTTCTTCGATTTTGTGTATTTCGGAATTTCAGATTCTTGTTGGTCGAAATATTTGTTGAATAAGTGGCCAAGTGGCCATACTTTAGAATTAACAAATAAAAGGGGGAAACATCTTTCCTTGTTTTGGGGAGGAAAAGAGGGAAAAGAAAATGTTTTAGTTCCCTTCACCACCCGTGAGCTTTGTTTTTGGCATAAAAAAACTAGAGAAAAGAAAGAGTTCTTTTCTTTGTGGAGAAAAAAGGGAGTGAGAGCTCATTGTTCGGCTGAGAAGAAAATAGCTCCTTTTGCAGAGAGCTAAGGAGAGTTGCAGAGAGCTAAAGGAGCTGCAAAGAGAGAAGAGAAGCTGCTGCTTCAATTGGTTAGTAATCATCCACCAAAGTAGTTGTTGTTGTAATAGCTTTGAGCTATATGTATAGAGAAGAAATTATTCATTATATTTCTTCCTCTATTTGTTTCTTTGGTATGTGAGAGCTATTGGGTGTATTGGGCTTTTGGGTTGTGAGATTGCCAACACTTTGTAAACTCTCATTTGGTTGATAGTGGATTATTGGGTGAGCTCCTACTGCTCCGAGGACGTACTCCAGTTACACTGACTGTGGAGGAACCTCGTTAAAATCTTTGTGTCTTTTATATTTTGTTCTTGCATTTCCATTTGATAAATTTCCTGTGGGCTAGCTTGAGTTGGTTCCAAAAGATTTTGGTGCTATCCTAGCACAACAATTGGTATCAGAGCACTGGTTGCTCTTGGGTACTGTCTAGTTGCCAAAGATGTCAGACGGGCAAGATGAGAATCCTTTTGGAAGCAGCTCCGGGTTTGCAAGAACTACGGTGCAAAATGCAAAGTTCGAAGTGGAAAAGTTTGATGGCACAAACAACTTCGGGATGTGGCAATGTGAGGTTAAAGATGTGTTGGCTCAACAAGATCTTCTTGCCGCCTTGGGAGAGAAGCCTGAAGCTATGTCGAAAATGGAATGGGAGAAATTAAATTTGTGGGCTTGCTCTTCAATTCGGTTGTGCCTTGCAAAAACTCAGAAGTATTTTGTGATGCGGGAGACTTTGGCAAGTGTGTTGTGGCAAAAATTGGAAGACAAGTATATGACGAAGAGTGCAGAGAACCGGCTACACTTGAAGAAAAAGCTCTACCGCTTCCAATACAAAGAAGGTACAAAAATGATTAGACACCTTGATGCTTTTAATAAGTTGATTGCCGACTTGTTAAATTTAGATGAGGATATTAAGGATAAAGATAAGGCCTTAATATTGTTGAATTCCTTGCCGGACTCTTATGAGCATTTTGTTACCACTATTATGCATGGTAAAGAAACTGTGAAATTTGAAGATATGTCAAATGCCTTGATGAATTATGAAATAAGGCATAGAGATAAAAATCATGATAGTACCTCTGAAGCTTTATTTGTTAGAGGTAGATCATCGGAAAGGAGATCCTCTTCTAGCAGGAAAAAATCACAGTCTCGACCTAGAGGAAACTCTAAAGGTAGAAAACCTTTGGAAAGGGATGAATGTGCCTTTTGTCGTAATAAGGGCCATTGGAAGAAAGATTGTCCTAGATTGAAGACCAAAGGCAAAGAAAGTTCTGAAGCTAATGTTGCTGAGGTTGAAACAGATTTTTCTGATTTTGCTTTAACCACTTCCTCATCATTTGATTGTGCTACTAAGTGGGTGTTGGATACGGGTTGTACTCATCATATGACTCCTCACAAGGATTGGTTTTCAAGCTTGAAAGAGTTTGATGGCGGTGTTGTGTTCATGGGAGATGACAATCCTTGCACAACAAAAGGGATTGGTACAGTCCGTTTGAAGTTGCATGATGGCATGGTTAAAGAGTTGACAGGTGTTCGGTATGTACCGAATTTGAAGAAAAATCTTATTTCTTTGGGAACTTTGGAAGCCAAGGGCTTCAGGTTTCATTCAGATGGGCAGACATTGAAGGTGACTTATGGTGCACTTGTTGTGATGAAAGCTCCTCGATGTGGCCATTTGTATTTATTGCAAGGAAGCACTGTGACAGGTGAAGCATCTGTAGTCTCAGAAAATATGGGCACATCCGATTCTGATACTACTAGACTGTGGCATATGAGATTAGGCCATGCCGGTGAGAAAGCTCTACAAGGGCTTGTGAAACAAGGTCTTCTAAAAGGTGCCACGACTTGTAAGCTTGATTTCTGTGAGCATTGTGTCTTGGGGAAGCAAACTAGAGTGAAGTTTGGTACTGCTGTACATCAGACGAAGGGCATTCTTGATTATGTGCATTCGGATGTTTGGGGTCCTACAAAGACTCCCTCTTTGAGTGGTAGACATTGGTTCGTGACCTTTGTTGATGATTATTCAAGAAGGTCTTGGGTCTACACTATGAAGCACAAGAGTGAGGTGTTGAGCATTTTCTTAGGTTGGAAGAAAATGGTTGAGAACCAGACTGGGAGAAAGATTAAGATTTTGAGATCAGATAATGGTGGTGAATACACATCCGACCCTTTCTTTAAAGTTTGCAAAGAAGAAGGGATTGTGAGACATTTTAGTGTCCGGGGAACTCCACAACAAAATGGAGTTGCAGAAAGATTGAATCGAACCTTGCTTGAGAAGGTTAGAT
This sequence comes from Pyrus communis, assembly GCF_963583255.1. Taxonomy (NCBI): domain Eukaryota; kingdom Viridiplantae; phylum Streptophyta; class Magnoliopsida; order Rosales; family Rosaceae; genus Pyrus; species Pyrus communis. The sequence goes on from NC_084818.1 coordinate 1,750,337, forward strand.
GCATGTTGTCTCAGTCAGGTTTGAGCAAGTCGTTTTGGGCAGAGGCAGTTACTTATGCATGTCACATCATCAACCGATTACCCTCAGCTGCTGTTCAGAGTAAGACGCCAATGGAGGTATGGACTGGAAAACCTTCTACTGATTATGATTATATTCGTATTTTTGGTTCACCTGCTTATTTTCATGTAACTGAAAATAAACTTGATCCTAGAGCCAAAAAGGCTATCTTTCTTGGTTTTAGTAGTGGTGTCAAAGGTTACAGGTTATGGTGCCCGGAGATGAAGAAACTTGTAATCAGCAGAGATGTGACATTTGATGAAGAAAATATGTTCAGAGACTCTGAAAAGAATGTGAAAGATGTCCAACAGGTGGAGCTTGAGAAAGTTGCCTCTAGTACTTCAAATCCTATTTCCGCTGATGTCGAAGCCACTACAAGTGAAGAAGTGGGAGACCATGAGGATGTTGAAGAAGTTGAACTTGAAGATTCTATTCAAGTTGAAGAGCAAGTTTCACCTCAAGAGTCTATTGCCAAGAACAGAGGAAAAAGACAAATTACCAAGCCAGCTCGGTATAGTGACTATGTTGCTTTTGCTCTTCCTATAATCACTGATGAGATTCCATCCAATTTTGAGGAAGCCATTGAGAGTGAGGAAAAGGAGAAGTGGTGCAATGCCATGGGTGATGAGATGAATTCTCTCTTGAAGAACAAGACTTGGGAGTTAGCTAAATTGCCTAAGGGTAAGAAAGCTATTGGTTGCAAATGGGTGTATGCCAAGAAGGAAGATGTTGCTGAGAAAAGCAATGTCAGATTCAAAGTAAGATTAGTTGCTAAAGGGTATGCACAAAAGGAGGGCATTGACTACAATGAAATCTTTTCTCCAGTTGTGAAGCATTCCTCAATTCGCATTATATTAGCTCTTGTTGCACAATATGATCTTGAACTTGTGCAACTCGATGTGAAGACGGCTTTCCTACATGGTGATTTGAATGAAGAGATCTATATGTGTCAACCGGATGGGTATAAAGTGAAAGGGAAAGAGAATTTGTTTTGCAAGTTGAAGAAATCACTTTATGGCTTGAAGCAATCTCCAAGACAATGGTATTTGAGGTTTGATAAATTTATGAGAGGCCAAAATTATTCTAGAAGTCAATATGATCATTGTGTGTACTTCAAGAAGTTGCAAGATGAGTCTTTCATTTATTTGTTGATATATGTTGATGATATGTTGATTGCCTCAAAGAATGTTGAAGAGATTGAGAAATTGAAGAAGCAAAT